>NW_026267395.1:382156-394128 GCF_000697945.3 Frankliniella occidentalis | reverse complement strand
TCTCTCTCTCTCTCTCTCTCTCTCTCTCTCTGCGCCTCTCCCTCGTTTCCACCTTTCCTCCCACTTTTGGACATCCTGAGGTACCCGTTTGGATATCGAGTTACCCGGTAGTAAGCCAGGTCCGCGGCGGTTAAACTGTCAGGGCCGTAATGAGGCGCCGAATGATGAACAGCTCTGTGGAAACAAGGAGCAGTTCTCTAGTGTACGTGGGACGGCGTCTTGTACAAGTCGTGCGACTCACACTGCCAGAACCCACCGGTTCCTCTCTTGCTCGCTTTGTTGGCTTAAAATGGCGTAAAAATAATATTGGTACATCTATTTGGAACCGTAACGCTTGCTTGAACCTCAAATCATCAATTTACAACAACAATATGATTTCAAGTAACAGTAGAAGTTTATATATGCGGTTTTGCCTTGCAAGGAATTTATTGTTGAAAGTTAACAAATTGTGCAACTGTGAGCCTATTTCCAAAGTAACAGACAATTAATTATTGGAGAGGCTGTTCTGGAAATCGAAGTGCATGACAAGTTCATGGTTCCAGAACTGTTTGAACAAAGAAATAAGTTCGACAGATATGTACCTAGACTGAAATAGTTTAACAATTCAAACTATCATCTTCGTAGACCTTTGAAGAGCATGTTTAGACTAAAGCCACTAACCTGGATTAACAACACCAGTGGACTTATTCGTTTCTCTTTACTAGAGGACCAAAACTTGTCGCATATTTTGATCTAAAATTTAAGTGACAAGGAAGTTGTCACATTACATGTCATGCGTCCACGGGAAGAATCAGCCTTGGGAGTGCATTCGCCCGTCTCTCCGTCCAGGTCCGTCCTCCCAGCATTACTATTAGGCTGACGCGGAGGCGGCCCGTCTCTGACCCTGCATGTTTGATGGATTGACGCTGTGCATCCAACTCATCGCTAGCACATCAGTCTTTGAGGGATCATGTCGCCATGATCGTGGATTTTGAGAAATGAGAAGGTGTGGGCTTTTTCTCATAATTTCCCTATTTGGTATCTGCATGAATTCACTGATAAACTAAGTGTTCAACTGCTCAACACTTGTAAGTGTGCAACTGCAAGTTGAATACTTGCAAGTGTGCAACTCCGTAGTCGTATACTTGCAAGTGTTAAACTCGGTAGATGTGCACTTGCAAGTGTGCAACTGCTCGGTTGCACACTTCCTTAGATTGGACGCTTACTGTGTAGGAAGTGTTCAACCGAGGAGTTGCACACTTTCAAGTGCACACCTACCGAGTTGCACACTTGGAAGTATTTAACTTGCAGTTGCACACTTGCTAGTATTTAACTTACAGTTGCACACTTAGAAGTGTTGAGCAGTTGAACACTTAGTTTATAAGTGTTTCATTATATTCGATGTTTTCGATTCTCAATAAAATAATCGATCATCTATAAGGTGATAAAAAGCCGAGCTCATAACATGGACTCCATTTGGGAAATAGTACTCCTATCTTTATTTGTTGAAACTAGTTCCACAACACACTCAGAAAACTGGATTCTTGATTTTAGAGCCAAAGAGCAAAATGCTCTTAATCGAATGAAGAGCATTTTGCACTTGATTCAAGAGCAATTCAACTTGTAATCACAGAAAAACGCTTGATTCAAATACATTTTAAGTGCATTATACGCTTAATTCAAGTCGTGAAATTTTTCCAAACGCCGTAAGTCCATTTGCAAGACACTCTCTAAACGTGGCAAACGTCAAGCAAAACCAAAACCACTTAGGTTGCTGCAACGAAGATCGACTATCACGACAAAATGTAGGGAAATAGAAACAAAGCACATCAAATACAACAATTAAATACTCAACAATACCAAGAAATACCTAGAAATACATCACCGGAACTGTATTTCCCTTAACCTGCCAACACTGTCAAAAATATTGTACCGAAGTACACGAAATGGATGGTAGGTCTGTGGAGGTAGGCAGTGCCAAAAAGACTCCACGTTAAAGGATGCTGTAGTTTGTACCTCTAAATATTGTAGCTTCCCTGGTAACACAAAACTGACGCACATAGTACAATGTTTTTCCATTGGCCAATTATTGTGACGATAATGAAAATCGAACAGTGCTAGTGCTGGCTTTTCCACAGTCAGACGATTGTCGCTGGTTTATGAAATTTAAACTATCTACCACTCTGTTGCAATTTTATCATAATTTCTGGTCAAATCAAAAACAGTGTTTTTTTTACGATAGCTGCTGGCCGATTATGATTTTCGTTCCCAGAGAAAAAGATAGTATAGGCGTAGAATCGTTTTAACTCATTTCGTACATCGCAGCTATAGTTCGTATCTTTTTTCTACCGTTGTCTGACAGTCGTACGACAGTTCTGTGCTACTAGGGTTACTCAGTACAATTCGATCAGGCACAGGACTTGGCCAGTGCGTGCCTTGCTCTTTTCTAATAGTGAATATGACAAGTAGAAGGAGTCGAGTGGAGCTGGCAGTATCGTGCTTCTCTCTGCTTCCTTGGTCGGTGGCCGGTGCTGTAGAACGCCGTGTGAGTCTGGCCCACCGCGCCTACAGCGGAGGCTGGAGCCTTTGGCTGGAGCCGGGCTACCGTACGGTTATGATCATTATGCGTCCAGAGAGTACATTGGGGCCGGCTCGCTCCTCTCCCTTGTCGTATAGTACACACCGGAGAGCATTATGCTAATGGAATGCACCCGCGCGCGAATAATTATATTACGACCTTTGCCAAATTTCAAACAAGTTGTTTGTGCGCCCCGTTATGTGTGCGACAAATGGTTATTGCAAGGCGACATGGTGCCACTCCCCCCCCCCCTCCACGCCTCTTCTTTGCCGTGGACATATCCTGGTCCCTCTGCCTTCTTGTTTAGTATTATCCGGTTGGTAAAACTCAGCTGGATCTCTCATTCCGTGGCAATTGACTTTCACAAGGGTAATTCCTTGGCGCATCCCTGTGCGTGGGCTTGCCGTCGTATGCTTTAAGTCAACTCAAATACCTTGCTGGTACTCATAGGTTCACTGACTAAATTCTGCCATTTCCACTCCATTTTTTGCAGCTGGGCTGAAAAGCTAATATCATGCAGTGCCCGTCGGGCTGCGGATGGCCACCTAACCACTTTGCATAACCGCATAACCAAATTTTGTGCACAGTTTGAGGTCGCCGCAGGCGTCCGTTGCACCAGCGTGGCTGCAAAGTTTAACGACTTTCTTTTGGAAATGGTTTCATTCCTGCTAAATTACTTTTGGCACCTACACGACACGGTTGACGGTCGGTTGCTTTTTAAGGTGTGAGAAACTCTTATATGCGTTTCTCAAAAACTCATAAACTGTCAATTATTTCTGATATGTGTGTACTATATCCCCGTTGTCTTAAATGTGGTTCTGATGAATTATTTCTGGCGTGGTGCGCTGTTTTGGATTAAGCGGGAGCTCTGATCTCTGAAAGTCGGGCATCGCTGCCTCGAGGCGCAGCCGGTGGTGCTGAGCGGTGCGGTGTGCTCCGGATCGCCTCGCTGAACCGGAGCTATTTCAATTCTAAAATAAAAATCCAAACAAGCGTCGTAAAATTTGATGACCTCGGTGTCAGGGCGCATCAACAGAAGCCCGTGCCGTGTCGTAGATGGAGTGGGGGGGCTCCCCCAAACTGGGAATGGGAGTGGCTCCTCACTGGCTGTTGTTATGGTCTGCAGTCACACCTGGCACGGGAGAAAGTCTTTCATATCGATATCGTTTGTTCAGGAGCTCTGGCTCGTGTACTGATTTAACCTCACACAACTTGAAATCGGAATGTCTCTTTGGGCTTGGCACTTACTCGAGGCAAAAGCAGGAACAGTTAGATTTGTCTCATTTTTTTGAAGGTCCTTGTATCCAGAAAACAAAATTTTGGTTTAAAACGCTTTTTCTTTTGTGTTTTTATTGATTTCTTTACAAATTTCGTGGTAGTTTTCCTCACACACCGAAACTACAATTTTCCCTGGCAGCAAAATGTTAATAATTAGTTTGTTTTAAAGCACTCTAGAAAAGCTTCTTGTCCTGGGAGGCGTTGTAAACTATGTGCCGTTGGTCATTCAAGCTCACCGTGTGTTGTATCCCTGACCTGGGCGCCGCTGGGCGCAGTGTCTCGGGTTACGGGTGACTCACGCTGAGCGCACAGCGCTGCACGCCGGCTCACGGAGCTGTTCACCATATTTTGGAGCCCCGAGGGAGGGCCTAATGATACGGCACATGTCGGGTCGGAGCATGCATATTAGGCACTGTCGTAAAAACATCCCGGGGAGATAGACCGCGTCTAGAACAACGCCCACTGTGGCGAGTCAGAGAAAGTTATTCCACATTCCAAGATATTAATTATTTGGGACACTTGTTTGCGGCAAGGTTCTAGACCACGAACTGCTGCGCTGTCTCATGCTGTCTGGAAAGAAAACGGAAGGAAACAACCGCTCGTTAATTACTTCAGATTTCTTTGCGAGGAAATTTTCGAAAACCTGGTGACATTTTCATCCAATAATTTAGAAAAGTGTTGTGCCTTTTCTTTTCCTTACGCAATTACTTTTTAATACTTTTCTTTAAGCGTGCTCTGAAGTTGCTGATGAGCAGCGCAGTTTCGTGGCTGGTAGGCTAATGAAAATGTGGCCTGGCGTGATTCACAAGGTGTAACGCACTCACCATTGTTTGCATGCTTATTATAAAGCTATTAAGGGGTGCGGGTGGTGCTCTCCCCGCGCGCCACAGCCCCGCTTCCTTATTCCTGGATTCATTTGGTTGAAACCAAAGTGCGTTGGTGTAAGAGAACCGAAACTATGCCAATACAATTTAATAAGTTCAGGATTTCCCTTGGGATTAGTCGATGAGTAGTCGGTGAAGGAAGACTAGTATCGTCCCAAATCCTATAGGCGTCGCGTCAAGGACACTAAACTTAAACACTGCGGGCATGTCTTACTCATTGCGAAGCTGTCTAATGCCGTTTCGAACCGGGTGCGGCAGCGGCACTCGGAGGCGCGCTTGTAGGTAATAAAGTGCCATCGAAATTAGCGGTCAAAGATCACAATCTGCCCCACTCAATAGGCGACTTCCGGAATGCCCGTCGGCGCGCTCCCTGGCCAAGCCGACGGTCACCTCGGTAATCACAACGTTGGGGCAGTCCGATTCGGAGAATACCTCTTTACGCCGGTCATCTGCTCCCATACCTTCGAAATATCGCCCAAAGCGATTGCCGCCACTTTGACTTTGTGCATGGCACCACTCTCGAAAAATAAAAATACTGTGGAGCTGAGGACAGCTGTAAACACTTCGTACAATAAAGTATTAAATTAAAGGGCCTCTCCCCTGACTATGATACCCTTAAATTCCTTGCTTTCCAATTTGTGATTAAACCTTTAAAGTTTATTCTTTTGAGGCACCATTTTCATGGCTTTGTCGTCCTTGAGTAGCGTTTTGACTGGAAGGAGGAAAGTGAGGTAGGCAAGTCTTTATGGTCGTGGTCAGTGTGTGGTCCAGCAGCAGGCGATGGATACAGATCAGAGCATATTGATGCGGGCTAGCCCCGGGGAGTTATGGGCCGGGCCACGCCATGCAGGCACTGCGCCTAGGCGCGTGGCGCAGCGCGGCTCAGCGCGGCTCAGCGTGGCGCCCACCCAAAGGCGAGGCGACAGTGTTTGCCGCGGCCAAACACAGCGCCAGGTGTCTTGGTCATGGTTCTCGGAAACGGTTGTGGCCTTTGGGGACCCTTATAATGTTGTGCGGCGCGCGCCCGACGCTTTGCTCAAAAGTGGTACTTTGATTGGCCGTGCTTAACTGCCATCATTGGCAAATGGCCGTCTAATAAATTAATCGCCGTTGCGGTCAAACTGTGCGGCCTGATACCTGGAAGCGGCGGGGTCCCCGCCGGTCGGGTCTCTCGCGCCTTCGCAGCCCGGGGTCACCTCGGGGACGTTCGACAGTTTATACCGTAGTAGGTGATGCTTGCCAAGCTGCCAAGCTCCAATGAAAACAAGTTGATTGCACTGGGAGTTCCTGTAATCGTTCAATTGCTTTACTCCAGTAAACGCTGGCAAGCAAAGCGCCCAAATTTGTAGTTGTCGAGCACGGTATAGTTAGTAGGCGTGATCTAAGTTTTTCACAAACAACTCTTGGTAACAAACAAATAATGTAGCACCTTTGCAATACAAACGAAACATTTGGTGCTATTTGTAGTACGAAGGAAATCCGCGGCTGCGGCTGTAATTGTGGTCCAAGAGTTCCTTTGTAACGTTACAAACTCCACTTCGTATTGTGAAAGTAGTAATGAACTTAGAGAGTATGCTACCATGTCTAACAGTTTAACACGCTCCGTATTGGATTCACTCAGTGTGGCAATTGTTTAACTACCCACTGTAAAAAGCTTACGAACTAAATACTTTGCAACATTACGAACAATTTTCGTTCTTCGTATTGCAAAGAAATTGTTCGTATTGCAAAGAAATTGTTCGTATTGCAAAGCGATTGTTTGTAAGGCTAGACGGGTCTTACGAACAATCGGTTTGCATTACGAACTATTTGTTCGTAAGCTTACGAACAATTAGTTCGTAATACAACGCTTCAAAATCCCTCGTAAGCTACGAACGTTTTGGTTTGCATTACGAACCTATAGTTCGTAAGCAATTTACAGTGCCGGCTACTCTGAGTCTCTCTAACTACCGGCTAAGGCTCCTACAAATGTAACTATCAGCTACCAGTCAATGTAGTTGGAAATCAAAGTAAAATTTTCGTGTTTTTGTTTTGTTTTTGTTTTTGTTTTTTTCATTTGTTTGAGCGGGCCACCTGTGGTTTGAGCCTTGGAGCCCCCTGGAGATGTTCCCAGGAAGTGTCATTGGCCCTGTGCGCGCGTCACCACAAGGAGGTGATGGATACATTCGGCGCGACTATGAACAAGCAGTCGTCATAACCCTTTTTGAAGTTGAAGAAGTGCGGCGGCCGCTGCTCATCGCGGCTCCGCGGGGCGGTGGCGGTGAGTCAGTCAGGGCCCGCTGCGGTTGCCGCCCGCCCGCTCAGGAGGCCGGCGTGCAGCCCGGGCGCCGCGCTGCGCCTTCAGCTGCGCCGGGTGGACACTCTAGCGAGCAGTGGCGGTTGAGGCGGGCGGAGCGGGCGGAGCGGGGCGGGGCAGCACCTCGCTGTGATAATTACAGGCCCGGACGGTCCGTCCTGAGAGCAAACAGCGGGGGGCAGCGCCACCGCCACTCGGTACCAGAGTGGTAATGAGCGCGGAGGAGCGGGGGCGTCAAGGAGGGACGCCTGCCGACGCTCTTTTGCGGTTTTTGGAATGAATTGTGGCGGGAAACTAAGGAGGTAATTGAAAATGAGTCAATTGCGGTGGCTCAGGCGGTGACCTCACTGGCACCCCGCGCCGCTGCTGCAGGTGCGGGCGCTCGGCGGGAAGAGCTTTTAGGCGTCGTAGCGTCACGTAGCGTGCAGAAAGGGTTCCTTCCGTCCCGCCCCGGTCACGCACGGGAAGTTGGTCGGCGGTGCAGGGAGCTGTGACGTACGGCCGCGCGCTCCGCAGACGACCGACTGGCCGCCCCGTACTGGCTTTAGATACCCTGCTTCCATTTCAAATGGGGTTGTAGACTCCCACCCAGCTGCATTCTCAACCCCCTGGCCCGGCCACCCCCGCCCCCCGACTGCCCCCGCGCCCAGAAGCGGGACGCCCGGCCTCTCCACACCCTAATAGGACTCGACAGTCTCGGGGTGGATACACCAGCAGGTCATCGCACGCCTCGGGGGAAATCCCAGCTGATGAGGCGGGAGAGAGGGCGGGGCTGCGTCCGAAGGAGGCTGCCCGGCTGAATTGGATTCGCAGCGCTGCAGAGCGGCGGCGGCGGACCGAACGATTCCATTTCAGGTTCAATGGAAGCCCCAGATGGAAGCCTCTCCTCTCAGTTCCGTGGGGCCGCCTGCCCCCCCGGCGGGAGGGGCGGGGCCGGGAGAGTGTCGCGAGAGGTCCTCGCCAACGATCCCCCGCGGCCATAGGTCTATAAAAGCCGTGCGGTCTGGCGGGGCTGTTCTGGTCGGCACGGATAATGCCGACGCCGCACTTTTACACGGCGATGTGAAACGTTGTCAGATTATTGAGGAGGCCACTAACTGGGGCTTCTATGGCGATTGTGCGCTGAGTGCACTCCTGGACGTTGAACGTGTCATGTTACTACTATTTTTGTGAAAAAGCAACAGAACTACCAACCTCGAGATTCACTATTAACCTTGAAATCGGTTGAGCAATCTGAATCTGCTTTGAAGGCAATATTAGTGATCGGTTGGTGTCGTCTTTTCAGATGCCGCAGCTTGGGCCCTCGAGCCCTGGGCCGGGCCTGTCGCGGGCGGGCCACAGACGGTCTTGTAAGCGTTTGCCTCGGATATTGTTATGACACCCGCAACAAGACGAGTCGGGCCGGCTGCACCAAGGGACACGGGGCCAGACACCGTGCTCTACTTGTGCGTGAGTGCGGAGTGCGGCCGGGGCTGGGCCCGGCCTGCTACAACCTCACCCACGCGTCGTGTCCCCGACCCCCTCTCCCTCGCAGTTCCCTGTCGCTCGCAGTGTATTTCACTCTCTCTCACATACTCTACGCCGTGGAAAGATGTCGTGAGGGGGCTTGGTATGGAAGTAGAGCACCCGGCGGCGAGGGGGCATTAGGTCTAAACGTGCCTGCGCAAGAATACCAGGTGGAAAGTTACGTTACCTCCCCAAATATTAAGGTTTTAGATTGGTTCGATGTTCACGACGGTTCGTAATCTCCCCAGATTTGTCATCTATGCTTTTAGAACCTTACATACGTTCACTAAATACTAGCTATATGTACGCCAGACCACGTCTCGCGTAACAGGCTTCGCGATATCTCACGAAACACTGTTACGCTGCGACGCGCCTGGCGCACATATAGCTAGGCCTGCGGCGCTGACACCCGAGACGAGTTAACAGAAGTGTATCAACAATTTGTCGATGTTAAGTATTATTTTTTTACGATTTAATAGACTATTTGGTCATTTTTACCTCATTTTTGTCAAGAAATGCAACCTAGCACTCAAACGGTACAAGATAGAGAAAAACGGACGAAATTTTTGCCCAGAGGGTTCTACTTTCACGACTTACCCCTTAGAGGCCCATAAAAAATTTTTTGAAAAAAAAATATTTTGTGACCTGTGGTTTTTGATTTTTTTAAAAAGTCAATTTTTGAGCTAGAAGGCTCATCTTCGAACTCGATCTGTCTTTTTATGATACAAAACGACCCTGAAATTCCCAGATTGATATCTCAATTCTTTCTCGAGTTATCGTGCGTACAGACGGACAAACAAACAAACAGAATGAAACTTTTCCGGTCAGTGGAGTAATGGGCTTCGCTAATCGCTCAGCCAATAAAAAATATGCAAGTAACTATTTTATCCTAAACGCGTTTCTTGTCAATCTCATGCTGTTATTTCAACTAGTAAAGTATTTGCGACCTGCCCGTTGTTTGCAAAGGGAGTGAGTGCATATCATTTGTTCTACTATGTTCTGCCTCAGCACGTTTCGCTAACCTGCCACGAAGTCACAGTTCGTGCACAACGGTTGAAGTTTACCGATGTACTGTTCCGAAGCTGCTTATCATATTTTTTCTTCTTTACAGCAGAAGATGTTGAAACTAATTGCACTGAAATTCAACTCTGTTTTTCTGCGAGACCCGTGCGTGCTGAAATGCGCCAACGGATCAGCAATTAGCCGCACATTTTACACACACGGCTGTACGAAAGAGTGGGTGGAGGCGCGCTGCCAGCAAAGCTTTGTGTTGTAAACGTGCTAATGGAGTTGCCATACTATCCCTGCAGCCTAATATGCCTCGCCAGTTTCCCCGTTCTATGGTGAAAATTTCACTATGTTTGATTTACTTTAGTAGTATCTGCTGCGTGTACACTACTCTCCAACCCCTTTTCTGCATAGATCTGAAAATTCGACTGGGAACACTGTTCGCAAGAGCAAGACTGAAGCATGTTGGACGGTCCTGCGCGTAGACAGATTCTCAGCGAATGCAAAACCCCCGCTAGTTCGCGTGTTCCCGTCGCCGCATACCTCGCCAGGCCTAGATATTGTCCCGGCCGGGTCAGTAGTGTACGAGAGACTTATGCGCAGCCCTGCATAAGTGAGTCACGTGGCAGGGAGGGCCAAAGTTACTGCAGTGTCGCGAGTCACGCATCGCGAGGATTTATAAGGTCGGGTTAAGCCGCGCCCCGCCCCGCCTCTATTGCGAGCTATTGCCGCGTTTTGTCGAGTACGTGACGGACTCTCTCCTCGGGGAGCGGAGGGCCGAGGAGCGATGGCAGAGGTTCGGCATATCGCCCCTCTCGCTCGCGCTCATTACGCTTCCGGCGGAAGTGTCTCGGAGGTGACGGAGAGCGCAGCCGGCGCGCCCATTCCTTACACCCCTGCCTCCCACCTTGCCGATCTCGGGCGTTATCGCGACAAATTTATCGTCATGCAACGTGATCGAATCTCATTCCCAGCAGGCCGGGTTCCTTGGTGTTCTGGGGGTTGTCCTCTCCGGGGTGAGGTCGGAAACGTTTCTTGCGAGTGGCGCGTCCTCCGTTCGTGCGCACTGCGCGAGCCGGGAGCCGGGATTGTGTCCTGCAGAGGAGAAGCAGCAAATCTTACGAGATTCAGTACGTTTTCACCCCTCCGAATTTTCTTTTTCCTAGCTTAAGAATGAAAGTGGCACAAACAAAAGATATTTAATTGCATCTTTTGCTACCCTTATCCACTAAAACGTGAATTACAAGAATGGCGTCTGCATAGTGACGGTCTATGGTTGAATTTCCAGCATGTGAGAGGCCGGCCGACTCGACGAGCGGTGATGGATTCATGCCATCATTTTATGAAGGGAGCCGAGGCCTAAGTGCGCCCCGGGCGCGCGTGTCCCTGCATACCGCAGGCCAGATCCTCCGCGGGTCCTCCGGGTCCTCCGGGTCCTCCGGGTCCTCCGGGCCGTGCGGTGGGTGGCTGAGTGAAAGGTCCTTAGCCGGCCGAGCAGCTCGCCGAACAGTGTGGGGCGAAAACCACGAATCTGTTATGCACGGCTGTTATAATTATCTCACTGTAAAAGATAGTTGTACGTTGAACTACAATTTTTTTTATTAAGCTTGTCGTAAAATACAACTCAAAATTGTAAACACACAGCACTGTATCGACTTCAATTTAATCGACAGCAAGATTGGGTTCTCATAAATTTACACTTTATTTTATTCATATTAATTACAAAATACATCGTAAATTTACGAAGATATTTTTCACGCTCACACTGCTTATCGCGCACGTCTCCACTCTTGACCCATTTTATGTTTACTACTTGAAGGGCTCTGGCTCATGGTTTAATTTACTCACCAAGGCGAAGACGCTGCTGCGTTATTGCGGGGTGAATTAACTCTTTGAAGGAACGTTGCTGCTACCCGGCAAATGGGGTTGGTAGCGTCATGGACGTGAAGGGCAGAAAAGCGAGTGGCACGGGAGGAGAAAGGGGGGGGGGCTCGTCCAATATTATGCTTGGCTTGTATGCGCCCCTCGACCTCTCCTCCCCCATCGCTACAGTATGTGCCGTTGGGATGCCCAAGGTCGCCCCCCTTGAGAGAGGTCAAGAATACAACAAACTCACCTGGGCTTCTGCAGGCGACCTCTCGTGCTGAGTGCGAGGCTGAGTGGCGTTCTTTCTCCCACTTTCGGTTCAGAGAGAAGAGTGAAAAAAACACAAAATAAACACGCGCATTCACCAGAATTTGACAATTGCACACTGCACACTGAGAACAGTGTAGAACTTATAATCTGTACATCAATGAACATCCGTTTTTCAACTTCACTCGATTTCTCGGCAAAGTACCAGAGCTCGACGCCTGCAAGACTCAGGGTAGGCCACCCCGTAGAACACGCAAGCACTATGGCCAAAATGTTGCCTACCTCTAAGGCGCTATGAAACCTTGCATTA
>NW_026267395.1:380079-381971 GCF_000697945.3 Frankliniella occidentalis | reverse complement strand
CTTTTCCGGTCAGTGGAGTAATGGGCTTCGCTAATCGCTCAGCCAATAAAAAATATGCAAGTAACTATTTTATCCTAAACGCGTTTCTTGTCAATCTCATGCTGTTATTTCAACTAGTAAAGTATTTGCGACCTGCCCGTTGTTTGCAAAGGGAGTGAGTGCATATCATTTGTTCTACTATGTTCTGCCTCAGCACGTTTCGCTAACCTGCCACGAAGTCACAGTTCGTGCACAACGGTTGAAGTTTACCGATGTACTGTTCCGAAGCTGCTTATCATATTTTTTCTTCTTTACAGCAGAAGATGTTGAAACTAATTGCACTGAAATTCAACTCTGTTTTTCTGCGAGACCCGTGCGTGCTGAAATGCGCCAACGGATCAGCAATTAGCCGCACATTTTACACACACGGCTGTACGAAAGAGTGGGTGGAGGCGCGCTGCCAGCAAAGCTTTGTGTTGTAAACGTGCTAATGGAGTTGCCATACTATCCCTGCAGCCTAATATGCCTCGCCAGTTTCCCCGTTCTATGGTGAAAATTTCACTATGTTTGATTTACTTTAGTAGTATCTGCTGCGTGTACACTACTCTCCAACCCCTTTTCTGCATAGATCTGAAAATTCGACTGGGAACACTGTTCGCAAGAGCAAGACTGAAGCATGTTGGACGGTCCTGCGCGTAGACAGATTCTCAGCGAATGCAAAACCCCCGCTAGTTCGCGTGTTCCCGTCGCCGCATACCTCGCCAGGCCTAGATATTGTCCCGGCCGGGTCAGTAGTGTACGAGAGACTTATGCGCAGCCCTGCATAAGTGAGTCACGTGGCAGGGAGGGCCAAAGTTACTGCAGTGTCGCGAGTCACGCATCGCGAGGATTTATAAGGTCGGGTTAAGCCGCGCCCCGCCCCGCCTCTATTGCGAGCTATTGCCGCGTTTTGTCGAGTACGTGACGGACTCTCTCCTCGGGGAGCGGAGGGCCGAGGAGCGATGGCAGAGGTTCGGCATATCGCCCCTCTCGCTCGCGCTCATTACGCTTCCGGCGGAAGTGTCTCGGAGGTGACGGAGAGCGCAGCCGGCGCGCCCATTCCTTACACCCCTGCCTCCCACCTTGCCGATCTCGGGCGTTATCGCGACAAATTTATCGTCATGCAACGTGATCGAATCTCATTCCCAGCAGGCCGGGTTCCTTGGTGTTCTGGGGGTTGTCCTCTCCGGGGTGAGGTCGGAAACGTTTCTTGCGAGTGGCGCGTCCTCCGTTCGTGCGCACTGCGCGAGCCGGGAGCCGGGATTGTGTCCTGCAGAGGAGAAGCAGCAAATCTTACGAGATTCAGTACGTTTTCACCCCTCCGAATTTTCTTTTTCCTAGCTTAAGAATGAAAGTGGCACAAACAAAAGATATTTAATTGCATCTTTTGCTACCCTTATCCACTAAAACGTGAATTACAAGAATGGCGTCTGCATAGTGACGGTCTATGGTTGAATTTCCAGCATGTGAGAGGCCGGCCGACTCGACGAGCGGTGATGGATTCATGCCATCATTTTATGAAGGGAGCCGAGGCCTAAGTGCGCCCCGGGCGCGCGTGTCCCTGCATACCGCAGGCCAGATCCTCCGCGGGTCCTCCGGGTCCTCCGGGTCCTCCGGGTCCTCCGGGCCGTGCGGTGGGTGGCTGAGTGAAAGGTCCTTAGCCGGCCGAGCAGCTCGCCGAACAGTGTGGGGCGAAAACCACGAATCTGTTATGCACGGCTGTTATAATTATCTCACTGTAAAAGATAGTTGTACGTTGAACTACAATTTTTTTTATTAAGCTTGTCGTAAAATACAACTCAAAATTGTAAACACACAGCACTGTATCGACTTCAATTTAATCGACAGCAAGATTGGGTTCTCATAAATTTACA
>NW_026267395.1:372724-375204 GCF_000697945.3 Frankliniella occidentalis | reverse complement strand
GGGAGGGGTTCGGGGGTGGGCAGGGATGGGCTTACGGAAGGATCAAATAATTAGTGAGACAACGGCGCGAAATCAACCGCGACATAAAAAAAACGCCTCGTGTTCGAAATCCACTTACAATATGCACCAGAACTTTTTTCTGTTGTGCTACAACATTCTGAGACTACACTGGAACCGCAAGTGTGTAGATGTCGCTCACTTGTAGGTGTGTGACATTCACACACTTGCGTTTCCAGTGTAAAAATGTTCGTTACAAAATATCTGTCATGAAAATATAATTGTTGACAACGTTTCCGACTTCGTAGTATGAAGACTAGTCTTCGTAAGGAACCAAGAGTGTTTGATACGGAACTGTACGGTCAGTGTATAGCCCACGATCTTATTCTAAGAGCCGAGCCCACAAGATCTTTCTTGAGGCCGCTGCGTTCCTTGCGCTCGCGAGTCCAGCGCCCGACTGGTACGAGTCGAGCAGGCGCCGCCGCGGAGCCCGGCCGAGCGGGCCGAGCCGAGCCGGCCCGTGGGTGGACTGGGTTCGCCATCTGGCTGCCAGAGCGCGCCACGTCACGGGGCCTAAGGTAAGCGAGAGTTTGACCGGCGGGTCATATCGTCCGGCAGCGCTCCGAGCACACGAGGCCAAGTCAAGGCCGGGGAAATTGACCCAAGGCCGCCCCGCTGCCGTACTTCAAGGTCGTTGTACCAGGCGAATAGCAAGTTTGACAGTTAAACACATTCAGCGCGGCCCGTTTTAGTGCCCAAAACTTAACATCGTGACCACAGCGTGGTCAAGCAGCACTGAACGTGTTTTCCTTTCCGCGATTTGTTCGGCCTCATCACCCAGTGTTTGCAAAGCACAACGTTTTAGAACTGTAACAGTCAGACTTATTGTCGTTCACTCTTGGATTTAAAGTCAAACCGTTTGGTCATTTTAAATCCAATTGCAGTAATCTGCGCCTACCTACTTACCTTCTTTAGCGTCAGTGCCATATTTATTACAGCTGAAAGACAAAAAAAGGTCTCTTATGCGTGGTAAATTGTTTCTAGAAGTTGTTTGATTGGATGCGTTGTGCGAACACTTGCAACGGTAGTCTGCAGCGAGTGCAACTGGGAACAGAACGAGATACAGTCACATGGTGCCGGTGCGCGCGTCACGTGTAAGACTTCCTGCGTTTCGTGTTTCCCATTACTGTCACTTGCTACGATAGAAACTTGACAGCAAAATTATTAATAACGCCTTAATACGGAACAGGTGACCGACAATTGGTGCTACTGCTGCTGTGTGTGGCTCCAAATGGAGGGAAAGTCGCGCGAAGGTGTGTCCCGTGTCGTTGAGCGCAGAGCAACGTGTTCCGGCCGGGCTCGCTCGACTCTGCTGGCGCTGGGACGCAGAGTGGGCGTGCAACCTGCCGAGCCAAGTCAAGGCCCCGCCCCGCCCAGCTCTGGTCCGGTGATATTCTACACGACTCGCTTGATCAGTGCCAAGGAAAACGAAAGTGAGTCTCAAGAGACATAGGACGGAGTGATAGGAGCAGACTCACATCCACCACCTCTCCCCCTTACCCCGGGGGGGTAATCAGATGAGGATTTGCGCGTGCGTCTGTGCGGGCCGCGACGCTCCCGCTGCAGCGCCCTCCCCCGGCCGACGGGCTGGGCCCTCCCTTTGATACACATGTCCGTCTCTCACCGCACTTATTGCCATTGAAATCACGTAGGGGACTTTCAGGGAATTCAGTCGTAGAGAGATTATTATATGGCGTGAATGGCGTATGTCCAGAGCCCCGCCGGCAGCGGCGAGCGGAGCCGGAAGGGACGCGCGGTGAATGCCCAGAGGAACGGGCTTCAAATCTGGCGTGTTCTCCACCCCTTCCATTCATCCCTTATGAATTTGCGACCCAGCCCCTTCCCACCCCTCCACGCAGGCGGCCTCCGCCTTCCCTACTTCCCGCGTCATCCTTCGCTGCAAGTTAATCTTCATCACTGCCTTGGCTTCCTAGCAGGTGAAATTAAAGCGATTGTTGTGTGTTTCAATGCTGTAGAGATCTCAGTTTGTAAGACATTATTTAAATGTTCGCGTCTAAAAAGAAGGAAAAATAAATATGCGTAGCGATGCAGAATAAGTCTGAAATTAGCTTAATCGAGATGACGTGTCTCCTAATGGGACTGACGCGCCTGGTCGCACGTAATAAGAAGGCAAAGAAAGTTATTGAATACTTACGCAAATATCGCGACGCGCGGGGCTAATTTAAAGGGATTTTCTCTGACTATTGTAAGAGGATTGTTTGGGGATTTCCGAGGGATCGTCGTTGCCGTTTATGAGCAGTGAGCAGCACGCAGTCGCGTCGGGGAGACCTCCGAAATGTGTGGACTCCGAACCGAAAGACAAATTGAAAGGGAGGGCGAAAGGGAATTGTGCTGTTTCGGATGTTGAGAGCCCGGTAGCTGGGCAGCCACGACATTGGGGGGTGGACTTGTAAGAGAAAGAG
>NW_026267395.1:369098-372674 GCF_000697945.3 Frankliniella occidentalis | reverse complement strand
GAAACGCACCACCTTTTCATAAATGATTTATTTTAAAGTCTAATTTAATATTGGGGTCATATGCAACGGCTATGTTTGTATATCAGACATGTAGAGGTAGCTCATAGTGCATCTGCTGAAGAACACATCCTTGCAAGACACAAAACTTCCTTTCCTATTTAGAGTGCACTGTCTGGTATAAACGACCACAACGGGCTCATTATAAAAGACAAAGATCATTTTTACGATGAGCCTCTGACGCTTCTTCTGAAATCGCCCCTATGCTTTGTATAAGTGGTGTAGGTCGCTGTGATTCTGCCCACTCACGTTCCTCCTCCCTCACCTATATCGACGGGGGTCGAGCAGACGTCTGGATCCTACACGGTAAAGCGCTCCGCTCGCCGCGCACGCCGCCAGAATCCCTTATTCTTTCGCAGCAGTACTGCGTCACGTGCGCGTACGTCTTTCGGACAAACGCAGCGATATCTATGACTGCGCAGACCGCCGGCGCCGCGACACTGCCATACTGCAATGCACAATGCGTGTTCTTTGCTGGTGCTGACATATCAGAAAAGGAGGGGGTACTGATAAATCTAGCGTTTAAATGCACCGTAAATCCAAGTGTGTTAATGTCGCATACTTGTAGGTGGAAAGAAAATTGGTACAAGTGACAGGATTGCATATGAAATTCTCACCTTGAGTACGTACCTTGTGTTCGAATGGGCATTCACACACCTACAACTGTACGGCGTGCGCACTCTTGAGTTTGCCGTTGCGAGTGTGTCCAACACACGTAAGTGTGCGACTGTCAGATGAATAACACTTCTTTGTTTTGTACGAACTCTATGGGGAGTGGTGAGGAGTGTTCTTTCAAGAAGGAGTTGATCACTTACATGAGCACAAAGCTGTCTGCGAAAAAGTTACCTAGTGCAATAGTTAAAATGTTGTAAAATGATCGATGCCTTGTAACGTATGTGTGACGCCCCGCCCTGCGAGGTGCCGCGGCCGGATGGCATGCTGAAGGCAAAAGGTGCTGCCTACTTGACAGCGCCACGCGGATTATTTATGAAGCCACCTCATGGCATTGCCTGGCTGGCATGTGGCTCACACACACACACACACATACACACACACACACACACACACACTCATACCTACCCGCGCGTGTGGGGCGCAGCACTATAAACACTTCTAAACGTGAAAGTGCTTGCAGGGCTGAGTAGTTGTGATGTATGGGGACGGCCATGGTGACACGCATAACCCCCCTCCTCTTTCAGCCCATTCTTCCTACACCCGCATCCTTTGCAAACCCCCGTCCCCCTTCTCCGCCCACTTCCATCTAACTTTGGTCAACTATTTGACCACATTAGACAAGCAGATGCGTCTTTTATATGAGATTTTGGACTACTGATCTCTGATCTAAGACTGCCATTTCAGTGTAACGTTCCACAGCCTTTTTGAAACCATTTTTGTTTTAATATTTGTCTTTGGGGAATTATTCGGTCACGTAAAACCGACTGTTTCAGTAAACACCACATTGGAGGCCTGCTGATGAATGCGCTGGCTACGCGTCCGGGCCACACAAAGGAGAGAAAATGATGGTGAAACTACCTGTCGTCGCGAACCTGTAATGTGCATTGCAGAGCACATGAATCAACTGCGAACCACGACTAGCCTTGAAGGAGTTTGGCACTCGAGCCTGCTGACATTGAGAGAAGTCCTTTATCATTTCGGTCCATTCGTCTGAACGTTGTGCATCTTTCTGCCCTGCGTCAGAGTGTCAGCCCCCCTCCCTCGCCCCTTTCCACATTTTCCCACCTCTCCTCTCCCCAATAATATGCTCATCCGTTCCAGGAAGATGTGCGCTGCAAGCAAAAATATTTTTTTCCTCTGCATTATGTAATGCAGAAACCTCTTTCAACTTATTAAAGTCGCCGCAGACTTACAAGTGACTTACCGACACTTACAAGTCTTAAGCAGTTGCTCATGTTTAGCTACCATTTTACTGTTCCCTAATACATCGCACACGTCAGATCGTCAGACCAACTTCGCAACTTTGCAGCGTAGCAATATGGAAAATGCACACGTATTTGTGGTGTCCTGTAAGTCTTAATGTCAGCACCGCGCGAGGCACGCGCGTGCCTTTGTGTGTTTGTGTGTGCCTTATATTATTTCCTCGAGTGTCATTCATTTCGCGAGATTCATGGTGCTGCCAGATTGGGTCACGCTAAGCAGTTGCGTTGTGTTTCTTTCAAAGTATTTCTCTCTCTCTCTCTCTCTCTCTCTCTCTCTCTCTCTCTCTCTCTCTCTCTCTCTCTCTTTCTCTCTCTTTCTCTCTCTTTCTCTTTCTTTCTCTCTCTCTCTCTTCCAGCGTTTAACGTGTCTCTTTCTCCCTTTCCTTCTCCTAGTTCCTTTCTGAGTGTGGTGGGAGGTCACTTCCCCTTACAGCTCTTTGAACCCTGGTCACACAAGGAATCCTTATCCTACTTATCCCTATCGCCCGTCCAAACACAACCCTTTGAGCACGCTCCGCGGTGCACCTCTCGTGTCAACCCGTGAGAGCGAACGTGTGTGTATGTGAGTCAGAAGGAGAGAGGGAGAGAGTCCGTGTTTTTAGGATTTTTCCTTCCATCATATAGCAGAAATGTCCACTAAGCTATATCTTGCGACGGACTTATTTCAATTTGATTTTAAAATAATGTCCTCCGCCATATCCCATACAGATTTATGCAGCCCGCCTTGGCGCCCTCTCCTCTGAGGCGCCTAGCGCGTAGGCCGGCCCGCATCACACCGGCGCGTCAAATGGCCTACCTGCCAGGCGCTACGCGCCTGCAAGCAGGCTGCCCGCACTACTCCCCTGCGCCCCAGTTTGCTACCTCCCAGGCGCCTGCATGTCGACCGACCCGCCTTTCTCCTTCGCGCTGGGTTGCCTATCGCCCGGGCGCTCTGTAATTGCCACGCAGGTCCGTTGTGGCCCTCGTGTGACTTTTCCCCCCAAATAAGCATGTCGACCAGTGCCGTGGCCCCGGGCGCCAGCGCGCTCCTGACGGGCCGTCAGAACGCACATATCGCGGTCGCGAGCGCGTAGAAACAGACGAGTCCGTCCGTCCCCCGAGGCGCGGCGGCCTGGGCGGAAACACTGAGGCGCATTCCGCTCTAATTGTGCGGGGCTCAAGATTAACTACTGTACTTTTTCGAGGGGCCGGTATTTGTTTCGGGGCGTGGTGGACCTAACGGCCAGTCCGCGGGCACTGCTCGATATTCGCGTCTAGGGAAGAGAGTGGAAGTCGTGTGGTGGTAGCGACAGTCGGCTGTGCGCCGAGCTCACATATGAAGCGGTGGGAAAGGTGTACCAGAGGGCAGTGTGGAATGCTCTGCAGTTGGTAAGAAGGAAAGGGATGAGGAAAGGCCTTTCTAAGGGGGCCGAGGAAGGGGTTGTGTTTGCGTGCGGCCACGCACTGAGCGCCGGCAGCATGAATCACATCGAGCCAGAGAAAGATGGAAGGGCTAAGCAGTCTTCAAACAAGGCACTTAGACTTAAGAAAGGCGCTGGTGACGATCCGTGACTTAATAGCCTCCGCCGAGACCTTTCAGCGA
>NW_026267395.1:362982-369048 GCF_000697945.3 Frankliniella occidentalis | reverse complement strand
TACTAAAAAACCATTAATTTTTGGAAAATTAATTCGGAAATTAGAGGGAGGAGCATGGCATGCGGAACGTCTCCTGACTCGGTTTCTTACGTAGATCACGGATATGGCCTTAGATTTTGTCTGTGGCGGAACCTGTGCGGTCCAGGCCAAATTTTCTGTTTTTGACATAAATGCCCATAAGAACCTTATATTAAACTTCAAGCTCAAATCTCGAGTTCAAGATTCATTCTGATCGCGAAAATAAAATTACGTCTAGATTTCGGATGTGAAAAGGCAACTTTCCCGCACTATTACGATTCGGCGACTGAAAAAAGCGGACTTTCGCACCTCCCTAGTGTAGGTACCAGAGGGCAGTGTGGAATGCTCTGCGGTTGGTAAGAAGGAAAGGGGTGAGGAAAGGCCTTTCTAAGGGGGTCGAGGAAGGGGTTGTGTTTGCGTGCGGCCACGCACTGAGCGCTGGCAGCATGAATCACATCGAGCCAGAGAAAGATGGAAGAGCTAAGCAGTCTTCAAACAAGGCACTTAGACTTAGGAAAGGCGGTGGTGACGTTCCGTGACTTAATAGCTTCCACCGAGA
Source organism: Frankliniella occidentalis (assembly GCF_000697945.3). Classification (NCBI taxonomy): domain Eukaryota; kingdom Metazoa; phylum Arthropoda; class Insecta; order Thysanoptera; family Thripidae; genus Frankliniella; species Frankliniella occidentalis. The sequence continues at coordinate 368,471 of NW_026267395.1, read as the reverse complement.
CCTTTCAGCGAATGGGGAAGATAGATCATAAAGAAAAGACTTTCTCAGTCGTTCATTTCACTTCTTTGTCGGTGAGTAGTCGCAGCCGTGCTTACGTACTTTTTTGGCTGATAAGCCACGTGCGGGATGTGAGCTCCTCTCTCTTGTGCCCCTGTAAGCAGTCACTGCGCCGGGCGCGGTGGTATCTGCTCGGCCCCAGCCGCAAATAAAAGACCCGAGATTAAGTTTAATTATGAAAAGTGCGAGAAAAGTGTTTGGCCCAGGCAGATAACGCGGAGGTCGTACCTGAGCGGACTGACCCCCCGGGCTGCGTGCATCCGCTGTGGCGGGGCGTGGCGGCGCGTTCCTAGCATAGAGCGTCCCTCTGGGGGGTAACGTGCCCCATGGAATACCAGCGCGGACGGAGCCGTAGACTGTTTGAGAGTGCTCTGCAAATCTTACCGATTAACAAAGTTGGCAGGTTTAACCTGAAAAACTAAAACTTTTCACTATTTAAACCTGGAATCGCGAGCCACATTGTTGTCATTCGCACTCTCATACTTCCTTTTGGGCTGCTCATATAGGTCGTCCTCATTGCCGCATTGCTGACAAGAGCTGCTGGTACTTGAGATGCCCGGCTCAAACTTTCTGCACTTAAAATTGTCCACTTGTAAAACTGTAACTGTAACACTGTGACCAATAGTCGTAGGTTTACGGGAAAACTTTTCATGAAGTGTGTCGTAAAATTACATTTTTAAATTGTAAAAAAAAAATACAGTTTTAAATTGTAATTTTACAAGCGCCTCGTTCCGTCTTGGAGTTTGCCGAGAAGCAAAAGTGGGCTGTCTCAAATTTACAACATATATTGTAAATAAAAATTGCAACAAATGTTGTAAAATTACGAAGATATTTTTCACAGTGAACAGTTGCAGAGTAAATAGTTTAGACGAGTCACACTTACAGTGCGTCATAATTCCTGTTCTTGGTTCTTTGAAATTTGGTTCCGGGTTTGTAAAGTGTGTACCTGCTCTTCAGATGCGAGTGGGAGGAGGTTGACAGTAGTGGTTTCTACTATTGGTGTGGGATCGCCGGCATGGTAAAGTAATTAGCCGTATTATTTGGCTTCCCTTATTCAATAAGCCCGTGGCCGTCTGACCTGACGGCTGGCCCCGCGGGCTGGGCTGTGCCGGCCCCGCGCCGCCGGCACACGCCGCTGCGCCCGAACTGCGTCCGAACAGTCGCTGGAGCCCCCGTCTCGTCCCAGCTCCTTCCGCGAAGGAGTGTTATTCGTACGTGGCCAACGCGCGTGAGCCGTGAGAACCGCTTTGGTAGCTCGTTAGCGCCGCACTTAACAACGCACACACACACGCACACACAGACGCACACACGCGCACACGAACACACACACACATGTACAAACACAGAGTGAAAATTCAACTACGTGGGTGCACTGCTGACCCGTCACCGACTGTCCATGTCAGAAAACCATCAGTAACAGTCCGACTACCAACCAAGACATCCGTCTGGTCTCCTGCTGGTAATCATGGTTTTTCTTGAGTTTTGAAGTTCACTTTGTCACAGGCCTCTTCCCTCATGCTTCCATCATAAGTGCTGGCCGCTTTCGATGCGACGCGCATGAAATGAAGCCGTTTTATCCCCATAAAGAGCGCCCGCGCGATATAGTTGGCTGCTAGCTGGACGGGGGAAGGGTGGGGCTCCGCTAGCCCAGCGTATTACTCGTTGTTTACGCGGCCAATTTGACCGCCGGCCAGCTGGCTGGACATCGCCATCCACTCAGTCAAGCAGTGAAACACTCCGCATGCTCAATTTGAAGAAGCAAGGAAAAGCCTCCAGACAGAGAAGATGCAAGTGCATGCGGCCTCGTCTACTTGAGCGCCACTTTACTGCGCCGTTGTCGATTTTTGCATCCGGCCGCCATGACTGCTAGCCCTCCGCCCAACGCCCTCGGAGGCAATCAGCGACTGAGGTGTGGTTACAGGATGATAAGACAGTTGAAAGGTTGCACATCACTCAATGCCTCTATGTCAGGCTCAATTTACGACGTTTGCCTCTCGGTCGGTGCGTTACGCCAGCGGATGGGCGGGTGTTAGACTGTAAAGTATTACACTGAGCAAACAAAAGAGCATCCACTGTGTGCAGAGCTTGCGACGCCCATGGAACGCCACGCCTCAGCGTGCATCGCCGTACGCGATTCACGAAAGACTGAAAGTTTCATTATTGGGTTCCCTCGAACGAGCACACACTGAACCCTTGTGTGCTTTCTTTTTCAAATTGTACATATGTACAAATTGCACATATGTACATATGTACAAATTGCACATTGCATGGAGCTGCATAATCGCATGGCTGCTTATAATTCTTTACGCTCATGCAAACAGATTTCATGTGTTTTGCGTTGAACAAATGGATCACCGATAGGTGCTAGGCTAGGCGCGAAATAATCTGTCTGCCGACGCCTTATTATTGGCCCTATGAAACTTCTATTTGCACGTTGAGGTGTTCTTGTTAGTGAAACACAATTGCGTCGAAATTTTTTTGTGAACCTTAGTATAGAGGATTTTCTCCGTCCCTTTTGCAATGTTGCATCTCCAGAAGTTCCCTTTTTTTACACAAAACATGCAAATAAAATCGTCGAGTCGCCGTAAATCATCCATTTTGCTGCCTCGTCAACGTCCAGTTCGCCTTGCGGTGGGCCTCGGGCCTCGAGCGCCGCTCTGCGCTTTGAGAGGACCTGATCATCGAGGTGGCAAAATTCTCACCCAGCCCCCTGCAAGGTATAAACAAGTTTAAGCAAAGAATAACTTTGTACAAGGTTTGTTATTCCGGCAGGGGTTTCTTTCTTACCTGCAATAGTTCTGATAGGAACCCTAACACCAGGCAAATCTCACTTAAATTTGTAATGTAAATGAAAAAAATAGACTATACTTCGATTCATAGGAAACATAATCCATTTAATTTCGATCTCAATGGATCCGCACTGAGAAAATTCTTCTCGCCCCTACGACAAGACATTGGTCTATTGCGTTGTATTTTGCTCCCAGCACTAAACACATAGTTCCCGTGACCAGAAACATTGATGAGAGACAATGAACATGTGATGCCAAGTAAGAAAAGTTTTGTCTCAAGAGCAAATTGTTTAGTGCGCCAAAAACTTTTGGCCTGGGGACTAAAAGACCATTGTTCAAGATACAAACAATTTCTTGCAGTTTCTCAGTTTGCGCGCACATTCAGTACTTTTAGTTTTACGCGGACTTAAAGGGTACGTTAAATCGATTTATATCTTGCGTTCAACTGTCTTTAGGTGCAATGAGCTGGTAGCATGCGGAGTGACTGTGACTTCGACAACCTGTCGTTTGCTGTCGCCGATCACGAAAGTGATTGTTATACTTTTCAAGGGTGGTGCAACGTTTACTGTGTTTAATATGAGCACTCCGTCATGTGAACCTCCGAACGTATCAACCCTCTTTGAACTTGATCCTTATTGAACTATTTGGCTGGCTGAAGTTGAGGACTTTCCAAGTCTGCTGGGAGGCACGTTGACCGTAGTTTGGTAAACTATTATGATATTCAGTGGCGGGGAGGTCAAATTTCTGCAATGCCGTACCCTAGCGCGGAACCACTGGTGTGCCCGCGAGAGCTTGATTCGAAAATAAGTTCCGGTTGTTCCGTTCCAATAAACGGCGTTGCGTGGAATTCTTATCTAGCTCTACTTTCCAGTTCGTGAAGGGCAGCGGCAGGGCAGCGGCAGGGCAGCGCTGCGCTGCATCGCGGGGCATTCCCTGCACGCCACCGCCACGCCGCGCCCGCGGGGGTTGGTATCCCTGCAGGCCTTGCCATGCAGTGCATTCAATTTGCATCCTGGATCGAACAGGGCAGGAGCAGGGGAGAGGGAGGGAGGGGCGCATGCCGTGCTCGGGCAGAAGCTTGAGAATTACCATTCCGCAGCCCGCGATTGGGTGGCGGTGGCGGTGCGGCACAAGCCGTTGCTCTGACTTTTCGGTCGTCTCGGGAGACACGCGATGCGAGGCGTGCTGCTGCCGGCGGTGCAGGTGATGGGCTGGGGCACAGGCGGGCACTGGGGACGGCTGGAGCTATTGCGAGCTATCACGAGCTATCGTGATGAAACTCTTGAGAGAGCTGCACACACTGAACAGGCGTCACATGCGCCCCAAACATCCGCCCGGGGACTTGCAAGGTTCTGTGGGAGAAAGTGACACTATGGGAACAAAACCTCGTCCTTTTCTCTTCCGACGTGTTGGCGGCACAGCGCCAGTTCCTCGAGCGAGCAAGTCGTCACGACGTGTCGTACCACTACACCACTGCAGGACAGGGCCAACCGAGCTGCGCAAAAAGTAGTTTGACACGACGGCGGTTTTAGACTATCTCGTGAAGGTCGGCTATACCGGACGAATTCTACAAATTTTTGGCTGAGTGATACTAAGCCTTTTACTTCAGTGATGACCAAAATTTCGCGTCTGTCTGTTTGCCTGTTTGTCTGTAATCACGATAACTCTTCAACAGATTGAGCTGGGAAGTTCAAATTTTCAGGGTAACTTCGTATTATAAAAAGCCAGAACTATATTATTTTGGGCCCTCTAGCTAAAAAATTGGCTGAGAACGAGCAAACTCGGAAACAAAGAAGCACTCGGAAACTATTGCGATGTTTTAAATATTGTTACTGTTTCCTAGGGTTAACTCGTCCAAGTAGAAACCATTCGGAAAAAATTTCGTCTGGTCGGCTCTATCTCTAACCGATTAGGTGCGAGTTTCTCACACAAAAATGACCATAAAACTAGCAACTAGCAAGTGGTTTGTCTCAGATAGTTTATTGTCTCTGTTTGGGTAAGTCGTCAAAATAAAACTCTGTGATTCCAAAATGTGAATTTTAAGACCGGAGGCTGACTCGGGTGTCAGCGCTGCAGGCCTTGGTGGATGTATGGCAGGCGTAACAGTGATTCGTGCGTTATTGCGAAGCCTGTTACGCGTGACGTGGTCTGGCGTTCATCAACCTCGTACTTGGCTTTCAAATTTCCAGTCCAACGCTTCAGAGTGTGTTTTCGGTGTAATCATCGCTGAAATGGAGTGACGAAAACACATATTGAGGAATGAAAAATGTAGACGTAGACGAGACACATCAGTCCAGTGTGTCGAGTCGTCGAGCTTCTCTAAACGTATTGATAAAGGAGCAGGGGAGGGCTTAAGTGCAAGGCATACTGCAAACCTCATCCCACGCGTCTGGAGCTGCGCTATTTGCATCGTAATGACGTATCACTTCCTAAACTGATGGGCAATAATGCGCGGAGAGAGAGAGAGAGAGAGAGAGAGAGAGAGAGAGAGAGAGAGAGAGAGGGATAGAGGACAGAGAGAGACAGAGGAGGGGAGGCAGAGAGACAGGGAGGCGTCTTCATTACCAAAACGTTTTTTTTTCTCCGAAATGTTTCATATTAAATTTGTGGGCTAAACACCGCATTATGCAGGATTACTTCTCG
>NW_026267395.1:357348-362932 GCF_000697945.3 Frankliniella occidentalis | reverse complement strand
TATCACTTCCTAAACTGATGGGCAATAATGCGCGCGGAGAGAGAGAGAGAGAGAGAGAGAGAGAGAGAGAGAGAGAGAGAGAGAGAGAGAGAGAGAGAGAGGCACACACCTCAGCGCCAGTGAACAGCGGAGGCGTCTTCATTACCAAAACGTTTTTTTTTCTCCGAAATGTTTCATATTAAATTTGTGGGCTAAACACCGCATTATGCAGGATTACTTCTCGTGCTACGGCGCGGTTAAGGAAGGAGGCAAGTACGCTGAGTGAGACATATTTCGTTCACGGTCCACAGTGTTCTCATGCTGACGGTCAAATTCTAAGAAGAAGGAGAGGAAACCTACTATGGTTGAATCGCCAACCGTTTACACGTTGAGTGCGGTGTGGCTCACACCGTGGACCGTGGGTTCCAATAACATAAGACCGCACCGCACCTGTCGTGTAAATATAGCACAATACGTACCGTGGCATACTTGGCGGTAGTATAGCACTTCGCACTTCCGTTAAATACCTTTTATAGAATTGTCAGATTTTAAGTGGCCTCTTTCTTAATTGAACCGAATCGGATTGGATCTGTCCGCACACCTCTTAAGATGGCATCAATGTTGAAGCTCGTAAAAATTCTCAACGTTTTCCTCTCACCTCATGCGCGGAATGGCATCAGAAATCTCTTACTTGCATTCAAACGCGTCTACCTAAAGGCATCTATCGTAGCAAACCACGAGACGAATTTGATTATTCGGTAATGACCCATGGGGTGACCTTTACAATAATACCCTGAGCTGCAACTCTTTCGCCCCCGTGTTGTTCTCGCCGCGTAGTTGGTACTCGCGTAACTTCGAGTAATTTCCGTGCCCAATCCATCACTAGGAAAAAATTGCTAAAACTCTGGGAGCGACAATATTAGTCTGAACTGTGCTCTTATATGTCTCTGGACACTCCCAAAAATGTAGAACCTCAAATTACACGTAGAAATTCAAGATGGGGAGCAAAATATATCCCAACTCAGCCAGTTCAGCAAAGCTTGTGGGAAACGTTGGTGCCAATAGCTTGGCCAGTGGTGTTGCGGCACCCTGTGATAAGCAGTGCCTGACGGGCCGTCGCAAAGCATGCCGGCGCACCCGCCCGGGCGCAAGATGTAGGGCATCACCGAGATAAGTTCCTATAGTCCTTCGCGTATTGCGACGCCCTGGCGCGTGTTGAGCAAAGTGGCCGCCATTTTTGTCGCCGGCATTTGTTTGGAGGAGAATGTGGTGAGCACCGCACCGTGCGGGTGCGTGCGGTTGGCAGCGCAGTTCCGCCCTAGCCCACCCTTTGTTGATCAGCGCCAGCCGACAGGCTGCGCGGCGCGCCGGGCAGCGCACTTTGATGTGTCTAATGATCGCTCCAGCTCGCCGTAATTGTCCGGCGATAAACATTTTCTGTTGCACTCATAAGTCCGTGCCATTGCAGACTGTCGTTATATAACGCTGCCCCGGCCCGTTTAAACTCCGCCCGGGGCCAGGCGTCAGGTAGCGTCGATAAGGGAGGTCCAGAGCCAAAGTAAATTATTGTTTCGAAAAATAGCTATGAATACAATCCAAAATCAATTTCCCTGATTAGGACGGCCTTCAGGTGCGTCACCTCATGTACTCGTTTCACACGGGTCGAGGTCGTCCTGATCTCCAGATGACATTTTCTTGCCCGGCGCCCTTCGCATTGTCCCGAAGCGCTCATTACAATAAAATAATGGCGGGTAATGGAATAACATATCTATTGCATCACGGTTGGCTGGGCTGGGCGCCCCGGCGGGCCGCCGCGGGCGACTTGGCTACCCTGACCAATCCTGCGCACGGCCAGTTGCCGCTCAGGCCGCCGCGCCTGACGAACCTGGAGGTCATCGTCGTCATGCTAGTGGGAATATCGTTCTTAATATAGTTTTACATGTTTTGCGGTCTTACACTGGTAAAACAAGTGTTTAATTTTGCACGTCAATTGACGTTTAAGTTCAAGTGTGCATTTTCTCGACACTTTGTGGTGTCTAACTAAGTTATACGTCAGTTGGTGTTTAAACTTTCGACACTTCCGAAACGTATAGCAGCTGCACACCGTATGGTTCCCTATTGACAGCATAGAACTGTGTGTGTCCAAGTGTGCAGAATTTAAACGTTTACAAAACGTCTAAACTTTGCACACCACGCAAGTGTGCAACTTGAGCTAAACACCATCTAATGTGCTAAATCACAACTTGCACACGTTTGGTGTGCAAATATTGCAAACTTGTTTTACCAGTGTAGAGGAACCTCGAGAGAAACACCTACGCTTTCTCTCTTGTATTGCATATGTGGCTCGGGGGAGTTCGCGTGCCAGGCGGAGACCTCAACGCTAGGAAGCTACGGCTGTTTTCCTGCTCCATGCACAGCAAGAGTCCTGCAAGAGCATGTGCCGCGAGCCTAGTGTGGAGGTGTGGAGAGCAGATCGCCATCGAAAGTGCCATTCTTCTTCTTCTGATCCGTATCTAGGATCACTCACGATCAGCGCTAGGGACGTTAGGAATAGTGTGGGCTCTGGTGTAGACGTCCGTCTCGCGGCATCACGATGCGACACGCAGGGGGAGAAAAGATCGAAAGTGAGGGCCTGTTTCCTCTTTGACTAGTCATGTTTAGTTCCTCTGGTATTCGAGCGGATATTCTCATTAAAACGAATGCATGTTAAGAATTATGAAAACGACTGTGGTTTGAGAAACTTCGAGAGTGCAATTTCGTAAAACTGGTTGGATCAATTTGTATAATTATTCTAATTCTGGACATCATGGCAGAAAATTCAGATTCAATTTTGGTTTTTGAATTAGTTTTTCGGCCGTCAATAGATCTTAAATGGCCACTGACCTCTACCGGCCGTTCCGGGCCAGCCATAAGTTGGGTTTTGTGTCGGCGCACTAGTTTGTTATCGGTGTCCAACAGGCTTACCAATAGAGAGCATCCCACACGTCCGCCCGAATAAAAGGCGGCCGGTCGCACAATTTATAGCCAACGATGACTTCAGTGGCGTCGCGGTCTGTATGGGACGACGGGTGGAGAGGAAGGAGAAGGATCAGGGAAGCAGCTATCTCTTTGTCGGTCTTTGGTTTGCCTCGTGCCTCGCGGCAGGCGTGGCGCGCTCCTCTCTGTGGTGACGAGGAATGAGACACGTCACGAAACCGAGTAAATGTCTTACTTCTCGGGCGTGGCGGCAGCTTGCCAGCGCGTAATGAGCTTCAATATACTGGTTTAGGCTGCGATGCTAAAATGCACTCCTCCATTTGCTTATCAGGCTTTCCAGGCCGCAATTCATTTTCACACCCACTGAGACATTCGCTTACTTGCGCTTTGCGACTGGCTTCATCCGTTTTCAGACGGATGGTCGGACACGTAAAAAGATGGACGATATAGCCAGCCGACCGATTGGCTCTCTTGCTTTGTAGAGGTGGTTGCTGGCAGCGTCTCTATTCTCGTTTGCTGTTCGACGGACTGCCAAAAGGCGATGACTCCCTCCTGCAGTTCATTAGCGAAACCAAGGTAGTAAGTCATACCATACATTGCACTTAAGGCTTATTCAGTGTAAAAAAATATATATCATCTAGATTTTTATTTTATTTTTAAGGGGGGTTCAGTGTCTAATAGGAAATGAAAGTTCCACACACTTTGACCATGGCCATCTATAGGAGGCCAAAAACTACATTAATCTACTTTTATGCAAAAGAAAAATCAATTTGAAAACTTTAGACCCCCCTTAATGATTCTGTGCTGTTACAAAATAACATCGACTTGTAAAATAACACCTTTGTTAACAAACAGCCCGATCGTTCAGTAACAACAAAAGTATGTGCAGGGACAAGAAAAGTTGTTTGGGAACGACAAAACATTTTCAGGAACAAATAAAAAGTTGTTCAGAAACAACAACTAAATTGTCAATTTACAAAGAAAGTTGTTCAGGAACTACGAAAGTTGTTGAAAACAGCAAAAGTTGTTTAGGAACAACATTGCTGTTTTGCAACAACTTTTGTTGCTTTTGAACATCATCGTTGTTTGTCTACGAGAAAGTCATCAGTAAGTGTGGATACAGAGTTCACGAAACAATGATGTTCACGCCAGGCGTGATTTTCACGCTCCCGTAAGCTTCACGCAGCAAATCAGGAACCGACTTTCATCACGCTGGGCGCGAAAATCACGCCTACCATATGAGAATCGCGCGTACGTTTAAGGAGCTCTGTATCCACCTTAAAAGAGTTTTTTTTTTTTTTTTTTGAACAAGTCTTACAGTGTTGCCTTAACAAGGGCACTATTTTTTTTCGCTTTGGGGCTCTTTAGTGCCCTTATAGACACTACACCAAACATATTTTTTTGCACCACTGGAATGGCACGACTTTTTTTCAGTGTATCCGTCGCTACGGGTAGGTATTTTTTTTCTAATCGACACCTTCCATCGGCGTGCAAATACTTCTATGCGTAAAACTGAAAAAAGTATAGTGGACGCCTATTTTGCATAGTGAGTGCGTATACAAATGTAACAGATTCTCTTTTCAAGCGTTTATACTGCAAATGGACTTTGCGGGGACTCTAATCAGCGCCTTGAAGACTGCCAACTGGCCGACGCCCACTTGCTTGCAACTTCTCTGAGGTCTCTGTGGTGACGTGAGTGAGGGAGTCTCTGCTTCTGTCTTTTAAGATATTGTTTTTCTTGACCGGTTATGATCTTTACTTGAAACATTTGCCTGTGGCCTTTATGTCGAACCGTTTGTCCACAAACATATATCTTTTTTTTTAAAAAGAAATGCGCTTTAGATTGTTCTGTTGTGCTACACCGGGCTGGCCTGTTTTCATATTCTCTTGAGTGTGCGCGCCGCGTAAGGGAGAAGGAGAAACACTTTTGCCCTTCAGCCATATGGAAATGTGCGTAACGGGCGAGGGAAACAGGAGAAAAAGTGCCATCGTAATCTGGGATCTTTCGTTTGCTTAGTGGATGAAAAACTTATCATTCAGCATTTGCGTGGTGCAGGGACTGCGTGAGGGCCAGTCGTACTTCAGGGGGCCGAGGGACACGGGGGACCCGTGGCACGGCAGGGCGGGGCGGCGTGGTGGCGGGCGGGGACCTGCCTGCCGCAACACGGCACGGCTTCAGGCCGTAAAATCTATTTCACGCGCCGGTTGCGTTCATTGTCGCTTTGCGATGCGATTTCTGATTGCTTCCGTTGGATTGGGATAATGTCCAATAATTTCCAGCTTTGTGGTCGCTGATTTCATAATCCCATTCTACCAACGCACTCCACGTGGACTTGTGCTTTCAGCAAACGCCCCAGAAATATAAACTTGTAATACTTCTGGGACATTTCGACTTGGGAGTGCTTCAGAGTTGAGCGGTGTGGATCCGTCACGGTGTGTCGAATGCGAATCCTCACGAGAGCCGCTCCCCTGTTGGCGTAGACACATTTTCTTTCATCAGAAGACCCCGTCGCAATTACGAAGCATTTTTCCACAGCAGCGCCGCAGGGCCACACACACACTATTTACATACAAATCCGCCGCCCTTCATACGCACAATATCCTCACCTCGCCGGCCGCCTGGCCGGCC
>NW_026267395.1:340195-356528 GCF_000697945.3 Frankliniella occidentalis | reverse complement strand
CACCCTATACACCATGAATGTACTTTAAAAAGCCTGCATTTTACTTGCACTGCGCACGCATGCTCATAATTTGAATACTTAAAAGTGCTTCAAAGTGTTAAACAGTAAATTTGAATAACGATTTGAAGTGTCCAAAGCTTCATGGCTACACTGGTAAAACAAGTGTTTAATTTTGCACGTCAATTGACGTTGAAGTTCAAGTGTGCATTTTCTCGACACTTTGTGGTGTTTAACTATGTTATACGTCAATTGGTGTTTAAACTTTCGACACTTCCGAAACGTATAGCAGCTGCACACCATATGGTTCCCTATTGACAGCATAGACCTGTGTGTGTCCAAGTGTGCAGAATTTAAACGTTTACAAAACGTCTAAAATTTGCACACCGCGCAAGTGTGCAACTTGAGCTAAACACCATGTAATGTGCTAAATCACAACTTGCACACGTTTGGTGAGCAAATATTGCACACTTGTTTTACCAGTGTAACCCTGAGGTTGAACACAGTAACTAAGTGTTGTCCAACTTTACTGTTAAATACTTTATAGCATGGAAATGTCCAATCAAACACTTTCAAGTGTCCAATGTATCGTTCCACGCACTTTATTTTATCAGAGTAGCGTCCAAAAATTTAGAGCTGTACGCGTCGACAGGTCACGGTGGAAGCACGCTGGTTTTGACAACCACAACCATTGGTTGTCCCATGATAGTCTAAAAAGACACCGTCTCGGGTTGCACCGCTCCTTGTGGCGACGACATAGGCGCCTGCTATTGTCTTAACGACCGGATCGAGAGATGATTGATTTCCGCCTCATTGATACGGCTGATCTGGCGGAAGTGATCCTCTGACGTTGATGAATGGAGGTGACGACGGCGCCTGACCAGTTCTTCTCTCTGACGCCACCTTTATTGCGTGCGCCGCGTAACCGGCGGTAAAAGAAGGACTGTTTGGTCGGCAAAGGAGAGCTGTCTGCTCGACTTATGGCATGTGACACTTTGCTGGCAACTTGTGTCTCTATTATAGAGAGCACAGACGTTTCCTCGCGACGTCAGACCTGCTCTAGCACATAGATGGTAGGTTGATTGCGACAGTTTCTTGCCAATTCTGGTCTGCATCGAGACAAATGAATACATTTTCAGACTGCTGCAGGGATTCGTTCCCGTTTTCTCCGACTGTTCTACAAGTTTGTCGGCCGGCGCCGCGCTCCGTGGAGGAGAGGCCTCGGGAGAGGCTCTGCAGATGGCGAGCGCGTGGCGTATGGGATTTGCCTCGTGCACTTGGGCCACTGACATTTCTATACCGTTGGCCAACACCTCACCGCCCTGCAGCCTGCAGGCTGAACGCGCGTCCCCTGCACTCCTCCTGCCTCTCCTCGCTGCGCACAGTGGGAGCGAGCGAGCGCACGCGAGCGTTTCCAAACGCAACCGGCGCCCGGGCTGGCCCATGGCGAGTAGGCGAATAGGCGGCCATATAAGAAGATTAAGGACGCATTAGCCGCATAAAATTCGATCGCGCGGACATTATATTACGTAGGGACAGGCAGGCGGCCCGGTCGGCTTGTTGTTGCGGCTACCTCCCCCCCCCCCTTCTCCCCCACCAGACCCATGACCCATGTGTGGAAAAGGGTAGGGGGCCCATTGATAACTTCTCCAGAACAGGTAAAGAAATGCAGATTCTATGGGGTTTAAACTGATAAATTATATATTTCTTACAATTCTGCTAAACTTCAAAAAAAATATTACTGTCCGTGCGTTTTGTTTTAGTGGGGCCTGTTGTGACTCGTGTAACTTCAGAAAAAAATATTTGTGTCCGTTCGTTGTGTTTTAGCGGGGACTGTTGTGACTCGTTTCTCCCAGTAGTGGATGGCAGTGTGCGAGGGGTCGCCAACTCACATAATACTCCGTACGTGGGTCCCATAATACCTTTATAATATGCCACAAAATACCCTACATACCTTCCTTATATTGCTACATAGTACTTCCTAATATCAAATAACCTATTAAGGCAATAAATAAATAATAAATAATTTTAAAAAATAATATGAATTCCTTAGAACGCGCCATAATACCGCCCAATATCATAATACTCAGTACACGGCTGAGGTAGTTGGCGACCCCTCGGCAGTGTGTGACTCGAGGCGACACTCGTGTCATAATCGCGGTGTAATGACTGGCTGTAATGGCGCCTCGTGTGATGCATTAGAGCCTGCATAGAGCGCTGCACTGGCGGCGGCGTGGCGCGGCGTGGCGCGGCGGGGACCTTGCTCGCGTCTGGACCGCTGCTGCTGGGCGGGCGCATGTGGGCCAGGGTCCGGCCACAATCAAAATGAAATGTGTTAATCAAGAGCAGAGGGAGCGGGGAGGGGAACTCCACTAAGTGACAAATACCGTGGCCAGCCAAGTCGAGTCTAATGATTTGGCGAGGAGAGCAGGCACTCTCTGCACCGCACCGCGGCCGCTTCGGCAGACAGGTGACTGATGCTCGGCGAGGCCCACGTCCTCTCGGCGCGCCATTCGACACGGTCGCCGTACTTGTGCCTCCCCATGTAGCACGGCGATATCGGGCGATGATGAGTCGCCTGGAGGTTGGAGCGGCGATGACTTGGCGATATCATTTAAACACTATCGCCTGGCGGAGAGCGAGGCGACATCCTGTCGATGTCTACTTTAATACATACTTTTGTGGATATCTGTTCGATATTCTCTAAATAAAATGTACCAGATGTCGCCATGCTGTCGCTTACGTTTATCGCCTCGACCTACCGATGGCGTTTTCGCCCTGGCGATGGTGACACGATAACTAGTAGATGTGGAAATAGGATCAAGTTAATGCTCGCCAAAACTCTATCGCTAGGATATCCGTCATTAGATGACGCGCAGGCGATAATTTTCCGATAACTATGCGCTGTGCAACTTTCCACCAAATTAACTTTTGGTGCCTAGAGTTATCGCCGCGATATGGGATAAAGTATGTCGCTCACCAGATGAAAAAGAATTATTGCTTGCATGAAATACTTTGATAAGCTGGCGATACCTTGACCTGGCTAGAGAACACCTGGGCTAGCGCCTCAAGAGCAATGTGGCGATAACTCGGCGACATGATCGTAGCACTGATGCGGGGTAGATATCGAGGCGCTATTCTTTCTGTATCTCCAATATTAACCACAAATACGCACATGTACGGATATCTGTCAGATATTCTCTAGTTAGCAAGCTACTAGTATCGCACGGCTGACGAATTTCGCTAAGTCCTCCACATGCATTTTCGCCCTGGCGATGACTTGGAGATATCTGAAAAATGTCTCAGCCGACTCGCTGGTCTGCTGGTCGGTCGCTCGCGGGCGGGAAAGTCCCCAAGAAAGAGAGGCACACCGGTAGCTGACGCCCGGCTCTCAGCGGGTACCCCGTAGCTGAATGGTCAAGGCAGCTGTCCAGTAACACAAAGGTATGTGGTTCGAGTCTAGCCAAGGTCAATTCTTTCAATTTTTTTATCGAATTATAGTTCCGAATATATATTGCCTCAATATCGCTATTTTGTCGCCTAAAATATACCGCCGGTTTGCAAACGTGGCGATGTCTAGGCGACGACATTTTTGACATAACTTTAACTTTTGTATCGCTCGGATAACTCAAAGTTCTCGCCACGGGCACATGCACAAACGGAAAGACTAGCGATAGCCAGGCGATACTAAATCAGCGATCAATTAATTTCTACATCGATTCCCTATAGTGGCGACATATATCGTTCGAGACCCGTTGAAAAGTCTGTCGCCATTTCATCGCTTGCTTCGTCGCGGCGATAGTGCTCGAGCGATGTCGCCGCTAAGTTGTCGAATCTTTGTCATCAGGCGACATCGAGGCGACAGTGCTATTTGTGCCAAACCTCATATCCGTAAAACATCGCCGGCGATATCGCGGCGAAAAATAAAAATCGCCGGCGATTGCCGGGCGATAAACCCTGGATATGTTTGTGCTACCTGGGTCGCACCTGTTCCAAGTGCATAGCGCACGGCCTACCTTTCGTCAGGGCTGCTACGTTATCCTCTCCGTGGCATATTCGTTGCAAAGAAATTTATCTCTGTTACTATCATTTTCTTTCCCGAAGAAGTTTTTGGGATAATTTCACACGTCTTCTTAATTACCTTTTTTTGAAGACTTCAGCGTCTGCTATATGTAGAATTTTCATAATTACATACCTCCAAAACATCGGTCGGGCGTATTCTTCAATTACGGTCCAAGTTTCGTCACCGATTCCATTATGAGGCTCGGGGTCGCGCAGACCTCGATGGCCGATAGCGTTTAGTTTGAGCGACTTCTGATATCTTGATGAGATATTAACAGGTTGTCCAGCCTATCTCTCTCGGACTCGTTCCCTCCGCCGGTCCCAGTCTCATGTGCCCTTACTCTCTCGCCAGAGCAAGCGCCATGGCTGGTCACTGGGGCACCCTGAGATGAGTTTTAAATGTTCCCGCGCTGTAAATTCATTCGGTTGGTTGAATGAATGACGGTTTCAGGTCAAACAGAGATAACCGGGTTGCTCCAGCACTTTTCCTTTTCTGCAAAGGGACTCACCTACAATATTGATCAGAACAGGAGCCACCAATCTCGTCGGCCAGTTCTAGGATAGTCGTAAATAAAGACAAGGCGATAAAAAATGGCGTGGGATATTTAAGCAATGGGTCCGAGGAGCTAATGTCTCTTAATATTTCAATTCGCTTTCGGTTGTATCTGTATTAATTTATATGTTGTATAGTTCCCACGGTTTTTGACGATATAGGATTTTGTAGTGAAAACGAGGACCTGATGCCCTGTATGATGGACTCATACTGCTGATAATGTTCTTTAATCAAATGCCAGAGGCAGGGTAGTGCTTTGTTTGGGATGAGTCGGGACTCTTTAGTTTCGGTTTTCATTACACCATGCACAGTTCTCTCCGTTGCTCTTACCACCTTCCTCCCCACCAGGTACGTGCACGAGCGGCACGATACGTCACGATACGACGAGATAAGGGCCTTGCAGAGCACCGGTCTGCTGTTCGAATAAGAGTCACGGCGGCTGCGCCCCTTCCCGCGCAGCCAATCAGAGCGAGGGAGCGCGCGCGACCACCTGACTTGGACGTGACCTCTCTAGGTGCGTCATTCGACATGGGTGCTCTCCGAATGCCTAACGTGGGACAGATAAGGGGGCGAGCAAGGTCGGCAGAGCGGGCCTCGAGAACAAGGAATACTACTTGCGCTCGCGGCTAAAACAAAGTTTGCAAACTAAGAAGTACATTTAGGGTTGTTGTTGAGAAAACCACACAAGTGCAAAGTAGAAGTTCAAGTGACACTCTTAAAATTCATACAGCCGAAATCCTTCTGCGCGATGAGTCTGACATAATACTGAAAGAATCCCCATAGGTTAACCACCGTTTGAGAGTCGTTAACTTTAGAAGATTATCGAAATAACCCTAGTAAAATTATCGAAAACTTTCGTTATTAGCTGGCGTCTAGAAACAGCATAAATACGTGCGTATTTCCCTCCTTTCTCTGCTTAGTTTTCATTTGTAATTTTTCAATTTGCTGGATGTGTTCGCCGTGTAATCCACGGGGACAGCACGAAATGAACGATGCAGGCTGTACCCTCTTGGGGCCAACAACAAACATGATGCAGCTCAGCGAGGCGCGAACACGAAAACGACTGCAAAATATCAACGCCGTGGCGAATGTGAATGCGCTGGACTACGTGGGTGTTTCTTCTTCGTTTTTTTTTTCAACTCGTACGACACAATCTTTTAATAAAGGCTTTGACACATTATGGTATATTTTAATCACCGCCCATCTGCTCACAGAATGCTTTTAATGGTGTATACTTCTCTTGCTCAAAGCTTTAGTCGTTAGCGTATTGCTCTCTATTTAGGCCGGTCACAGACTCGCCTTGTCCGTGAATTTTCACTGGAAACTTAATGCATTTTTTGAAAGTACAAAGAATATTATTTTACATTTTCGGAAATTACGTTGTACTAAAAAATGGTGCCAGACTGCGCCTAGGAAAATCATAAGCTGTGACAACAATGAAAGTTTCATGAACGCCTGAACACGTCTCGCCTAACAGGCTTCGCGATATCCCACGAAAAACTGTTACGCTAAGACGCGCCGGGCACACATCCTTGGCCTGCGGCGCTGACACCCGGTTTTTGTGATTTCAGGAGGGGAAGAGGCCCATAGATACTTATCAAGGAGATAACCTCTCTCCGAATGAGTGGCTTAGGGGTAAGTTCCTCAACTATATTTCGATTTCCGACCTTTTTTACGACTTTGCTCGAAGCTTGCAATTGTTTCGCTGGTTTTCGTTAAAAACACTCTCTAGCGCCGAAAGGGTGAGAGAGAAAGCTAAACGGACAAAACTTTGGCCTCCAAGAAAGACATTAAATATTCTTCAACTATTCTTCAACTATTTTTCTCCGTGAACGTTCACACAGTTGACCGCCATGTGCCGCTGTGAATGCACTGGTGGGCGCGTGCACCGAAACACCCTCGGTACAAAACGCGCAATACCCTGATGATGGTCCCAATATATTTTTGCAGTATCCTTACAGTACCATGCAGTAGTTACTAGTCTTTGCTATACAAGTTTGGCTACCTTGCGGTTAAAAACTAGTAACGCAAGCAGTTTGATTAACTTTTTTCGAGCATGGCTGCAGCTGGCGATGCATCATCATTCGATACGGGTGCAGAGATCGTGGAGGAAGGGTCGGATTCGCGGCGCGATATGCTGTTGGCAGGCCTGCTCTGCACGTTCTTTCGGATGCCTCCACAACATTTCTGTTTCGCTCGCTCCTGAGCACCGATGGCAATTGACGGGGTAAGCAACTGTCTCGAACGTACCCACCCAGCTCACGGCACCACCGTAGCCGTTGTGTCGCGTGATGAAACCAGTGCAAGGTACCCACGCCAGGACACGGTTCTGTACAAGACACGAAGGAAAGCTATTTTTTTCCTACGCTAGCCTCAGATTAACTTTGCAAAGAAAATACAGCAGTAGTGTACGTACGTATCATTTGCTCCCAAATTCTGCAAGCGAAAATAATCATTACATTGCAGACTTTATTCGCAAACAACTTTCGTCTTTTTTTCAATCGGAACCTTATTTCTCTTTTTTTCTTTATTTTGTTGGAACCACTGGAACCAAGTGGGGCAGACTGGGATGCCACTCTGGCCATCCATCATTCGCGCCTTGCTTCGCCTTGCTTGCACAAAGTCCCATGCATTAACACTTGTTCGCCGCTATCTCCACTTGTACGGAGTGAGTGTGTGTGTTTGTGTGTTTGTGTGTGTGTGTGTGTGTGTGTGACTGTGTTGGATTCCTGGGACGACCGGCGGACCGGTAGGAAGGTGTGTAGTGATGAGATATAACCTGTACGCCACCGCCACAGCTCGGCCACAGCGAGGTCCCCGACTGGTCCGACCGTCCGGCCGGCTGTCTTTGCAATGCACATTCCTGTTGGACGCGCGCAGGACCCTCCCAGGACCACGCTCCGTCTAGAGCAGCAGCAGCGGGAGGTGGCTTCTCTCAACTCACGTCGCTCCATGGGTGTCATCTTGAACGGCAAAGGGAAAAGAAATACAGTTAGTGAATTTAAAAAGTCAATATATGCTCATTAACAAGCAGGCATCCGCAAATGTGGAATTTTGAAATGTGATAAAATACGCTGATATGGAAAGTGTGCAATTGCCGTTCTCATGGAGGTTTTATTTTGAAAAGTGTTTAGCAGTAATGATGGACACTTCAAAGTGCTTAACTAACTCTCTGGCGATTTAAGTCTACTTTAGATAAAGTATACATGGCAGGTATAACTTAATTAATGTATACAGGGCAAGTATACTTTAATTAATGTTCACGTTCCCATGTACGCTTCTCTAAATTCATACATGGCCCTGTACGCTTTTATAAATGTAAACATACCCCTGTACATACCCATGTTTACATATTTACCCGTGTACGCATTTATGAAAGCGTACATGCCATGTGCACATTAAGTAATGTATACACATGCCATGTACGCTTTATTTAAAGTATACAATGTACACCTTTGAATTGACAGAGAGGGTTGACCATGCATCTTTGCTTAGGACATTTTGAAGTTTTAAGTGTTAAAATTTATTGTCGATAATCACTTAATTACTCAAGTATTATTCAAATCTTCGATCCAACACTGGAACGTGTGGACACCATGTCGTTGAATACCATCATGAACATGCTAGTTGCATACTTTTGTTATCAGTATATCCAAACAATAAACTGAAGCTTTCCTTGGTGTACCGTTTGAGGTCTGGCGCCTCTGCGACGTGCTTTTCAAACACTTTCCTTTCTAGCTGGGTGGTCTACATTTCTTAACTCTCGACCACCCCGATCTGAAAATCAGAAAATATGCTGAGCAGACAAATCACGAACGCATTTGATGATTGCTGTGTTGGTCTTTCGTTTACTTCAATCGTACTCTCTTCCCAGGACAATCTCTACCGTCGCATCGTCGGGCTCAGCGCCTAGATGATAGGCAGCCCAACGGCACTTGAGCTGAGCGCGTTGCCTACCCGCAGTTCGCAGGCATTCGGCCGCTGTGATATGCTCGTACCACGTTAAATACATGCCGTTTAAAAAATGTCAGTAACTCACTAGAGAAACAAACTTGCAAAGTCCTGCCTTTACAAAAGCACTAAAACTGCCAAAGCCTGTAAGTTTTAGCAACAACTTATGGGGCTCTTTAGTGTTTTATGAAAGATCTTTGTCGAGACACTAAACTGAAAATTTCCTTAGCTCCCCTACGACTTGGCACCTTTGTTTGTCTAGTTTGATGACCTCAAAAGCGTGTTTTATTATTTTATTTTACTCTCGGGGTAAGCGATGTGGCCACGACTTTGGCATGTGATGCTCTGCAATCGTGCCACGAGGTTATGAACATTAATTTCTCACGCGGTGTGACTGCGCCACCTTAATTGCAGCCGGGCGTCGCGGATATTTCATTAATCGCCCCTTTTCTCTGGTCGCCCGCTGACAGACGCAGCGCAGTGCTGCACGGTTCGCGCCAGTCATTGTGGCATTGGCACCGCTGCCCTATTTCCGACTTCCATTCAGACCCAAAGGCCACAGAAGGAAGGGCACACAGCCTCAGGAAAAATGACCGGCTGCCTAGGCATTGCGGAATGCAGCGCCATCGCCAACCGAAGAGACAAAGGCCGATAATTATCGTTGTTTGATCATTAGTTATTTATTTTGAGCGAGCTGGCCCCTCTCACCTGAACGGTTAGTTTTGGAGAGTACTGTATTCAGTGTCACAATTGAAACTACTGCTTTTTGCAGTATCCTGTTTTTGAAGAAGACTGTACTGTATTTGATTAAACAAAATCAAAGTTCATAAGTTCAGGTACTAAAAATGTTAAAAATGGATTACTAAATCAAAAATGTTCAGCAATATATACTGTTTTAAATCACCTCGGTGGGGGTCTAGAAGCACCACAACTAGGGAATTCATCGGTTTTCCGCGTGATAGCCTAGCTTAGCCAACACGAAAGTGGTGGTCTGTAGACGCGTATGTACATTTATCCACTACTCGACTCAGGTGTCAGCGTTGCAGGCCAAAGTAAATGTACGAAAGGCAGCGTAACAGCGTTTCGTGAGATACCGCGAAGCCTGTTACACGAGACGTGGTCTGGCGTAATATCAGCTCAGAAAGAATTGACGTCCATATTAAAAAAAAAATCCACTTCTTTCTGTAACTGTGAATACCCAGCAGTGCTGCGCGGATTGCATACTCAATATGGCCACAGGGTCCATGGCCCCTTACGGGTGTAAAGAGTAGGCAAACCCGCAACACTGCTGCGTATTCACAGTTACAATCTGTACATCTACCTTGGTAGTTAATGCACAAAATTTAACATATTTCTGTATGAGTAAGTAACTAAGCACGTTTTCGTACATAAATCCGTACGCATGAATCACTCCATGCGACTTGGCCAAAAGTACATCGCCGATTTATCGCAAATTTTAGCGTTATTGAATTACTGCTCCCCATCGTTTTCGGTCAGTGAGCTCAAAACTGGGCACTTGGGGTGAGCGGGGTGGCAATAAACGCACATAGCTCAATCGAATACATTTGCCTTTTCGAAGTTTCTTCCTTATGCAGTGTGAAAACACTTGACTCAAAAAAAAAACACGGGTTGAGATATTTTTCGCCTTATATCAACAGGCGGTTTTCTTTTCCGTGGGTGGGGCTCGGAACAGGGCCGTTCGAGGCCCCACTGCCAGGCCAGGTGACCATCCGACTGGCCCACAATATTATATGGCAATGTTTTGGTTCGCCCCCGTGCCTCAAGAGCCACACATGTGGCGTGTTGTCGAAGAAAGCAGCAGAGCGCAATGTACGAGGGGCTCTGGAGGGGCCAGGTGGGACCGGACCTGGATGGTGCGCTGTGTCAATCGCGTCTTCGTGTATTACCACTGCTGTCATGGGGACGGTCACCTCGCTATCCTACTGGAGTCAATATTAGGTCATGTGAGGGATTGCACAAGGGATAAGGTGTAATAGCAAGTAGTGTTTTCCTTTGATTCTTCCTATGGTCTTGGTAACGTAAGTCTTAGACCCCGCGCTCCCCGCGGCACTCCCACACGCAGGGCCCTTTGCACTTCCCGAGCGGGTGCATTTGGTCTGAGAAAACATTTGTCCTGCCACCCAGCTGTGGTCCACTTTTCTGTTCCTGCCTATGACGGGGCGATGGCGAGGGAGGTCATTCTCTCACACACAAACTTGCCCTATTTCTAACTCTGTTTTCCGCTTGGATGAAATCTCAAGTTAACAACCAGCTGGCGCCCATTAACTTAAAATTATGCGGTTTGCAAGCAATCATTTACCCAAATTTGGTCATGTGGGGCTCGACCTGTTAAAGGGCACGCAGAAAGGAAAAGTGAATCAGGAGGAAATGATTGAGGCAGAGCGTTTGTGAGAAGGAGAGTGCCATTTCGTCGCCACATCAATCTTCCGCAAGTCACAACGCGCGTCTTATGCCTCTGTAAGCGCGTCGGTCCGTCCGACGCTGCGAAAAGTGAAACTGAAAGCGCACCCAATCTGTGATCTTGAAATAGTGATGAGTAACGTGACCACCGTGAAAAATATATCCGTAAATTGACAACATTTGTTGTAATTTTTATTTACAAAATATGTTGTAAATTAGCGACGCGACAGCTTATTCTTGATGTCAATCAAGTCCGATAGTGGATACGAAATGCTTCTAAATTTACAATTTCATATTGTAATTTTACGACACACATCGTGGAAAATATTTCCGTAAACCTACGACTGTTTTACACAAGTGACAGTGAACCCACCATTTATTCTTATTATTACACGATTAATACGCTTCTTCTACTCCTCAGACCTAGACCATGACACCCTGAAACCCGCGGGTTCTGTAATGCATTACAGATTTAGAATTACAGAATTCTTTTTTGAACTTATTTAAATAATACATTCATAGTAAAGCGCGACTCGCTTAGCGTACTGTTTCGTACCCATGATCGATCACCATGGGATCCAAACACCTTGCCGCTCGGTGTCGACGCGCCTGTCATGGCCTTGTCTCGATGAGTAAAACACTTCACATCAGTAATCGATATCTCGATATGCCAAAATACGCTGCACCACGCCGAATGACCTCCAGACGAAAGGTAATTAAGTATATTTCGTAACCAGCACACATTACCATGAGGTTATTTGACCTCAAGTGGTGTTTAATATATAATCTACATGGATAAAGAACCATTTGCAGCCAGATAATGGTACCTTCAAACAAGGCTAAATGTCCTGCATGAAGGTCTTTTTTGACCTAAACGAAAATACGAGGAAATTTGCCTTAACATGATGCAAATGTCGTTACAGTAAAGAAAATGTTCAGTGAAAACCTTTGAGTGAGGTGTCGTGCTCAAAATGAGTGAGACAATTTTGTCTCGCTCAATCAGAGCGATGCCTATAAGGCTCACCCTATTTTAGTCATATGCACCGAATTCTCACTCTGGAGGAGTAAGATTTCCCTGAACTCGCCCAATTGCAGTGAGGAACCTCACTCTCATTGGGGAGGACCGCAAATTATGACTCAAATTGAGTGAGAGTCAGATATCTCGCTCTCAGGAGAGTAAGATTTTTTGTCGCTGATCTCATTCTCCTGAGAGTAAGACTCTGACTCTATCATTTTCAGTGTTTAGTTAAATTAATGAAATTTCCTTGTAACCAATGAAAATGACTTAAACCAAAAAACAACAATCCTTGTATTTTTTAAATGAATTTTCCCTGGTTTAAGGACAACATTTGTGTCCACTGAGGCTTTCTTCAGGACAAGGTGATGCTGGAGCGCAAGACTCCACATTGCTCTATACATTCGTTGACCCATCGACCTCGGGCGCGCCGCTGCCGCGCTGACCTGCCCACGCACGCGCTAATCACCGCCTCTGATTGATGGTGAGACCTGCTAATTTGTCAGCTAATGATCCGTCGAGTGAAACAGAGAGGCGACATGTTGGGCAATCCGACCCTCCAGTAGTATGCCGTGTGAAGCGTCAGGCGAGAGAGTGAGACGAGCAGCTCTCCTGCGATTGGACCACCATCAAATCACCACCTCCAGCATCAGCCTGGATCAAAACAGTCTCGGCGACTATTTCGACTCGCCATAAATTATTTCCCCGGCGCGAGTCCTGTCGGCACGTTTTGTCCTTTTCTCGTATTGGCGGGTCGAACCCGAACTTACACCCGCCATTCCATCGAGCTGCCAATCACCGTCATCAGCGGCGGCACAGCGGGCGGCGCCGGGCGGCAGCGCCACCACCGCAGCCCGGTAGCCGTAGGGCGAGCAGCCTCACGTCGGGCCGCGTAGCGAGGGCCAGAGCCAGCACGGCCCAAGGCTAAGTAGATGACCCGCTTCGCTTGGCCAGCTTCTTCAGTGAAAAGAAATGCACGGCACTTTCGTATCTAAAAGGGGACAAATTGTGTGAAGTTCTACATTACGTTGCCCTCTTTCGGGACAAAATTTTCCCTTTACATTTAGAGTGTAGCGTGGGTAGCGTGCAGAGTCCTGTTACAGTACACCTGCGATTGCAAGCCAGAAAGAATACCAAAATGGAAAATTTTCCCTTTACGACAGTTTCTTCTGCTGCACACTTGCGATTTAATGCGTGTTAATACACCAGAACACATCGCCAGTTGATGGTTCTTGTCAAATCAATTTTTTTCAGATGGAAAAGTTGTGCTCTTATTATAAGGAGTGTAACTTTTGTACAGGAAAAATATTTTCCTGGTTCTGAAACGGCAACGATTGGTTACGTTGCGGAAGTTGCACTGCGTTCTGCAGCCTGCCGACTGAAGTGCCACTAGTGATGGCGGGTGGTGGCCGAGTGATTTTTGTGAGATGGGCCAGAGAGTAATGCTGTTACGTGACGTAAATTAAGCAGACGTAAAAACTGCCACTCTGTACAGATCTGTTTGGTAACGTTGAGGTGGAAACATCTTAGTTTGTAATGTTCCCAACGATTGGCGTGGTTTAACGGCGTATCTTAAGTAGCGAAAACATTCGGTGTGAATCACTTTTAAACAGGGCGAAGCTGCCTTTCTTACCATATGTCCTACCATAACCTGAACCTGGGACACCATATCACAAGCTAACCCAACCTATGCACGAAGCTTGACCTCACATTACTGACGCCATGTGCGATAGCTTCAAAACGTGGCCAAAACTTGTCGGTTTGTTTATCGTGCCAAGTCCCGACCTGCCCAAAGCTGCATGCGGGGCACCACAGGCAGGCCCGCCAACCTGATTGCCACATTGTTATGACAAGGCGGTTCAGGTTGGCTGCGCCGTGCTGCGCTGCCGCCGCCCTTCGCCCGCCCTCCACGCCGGGTGTCACTGCGGGCACCGGAGGGGACCTGAGGGGACTCGTGCCGAGCCGATCGAGCAACGCCCAGGGGAAGGCCACGGCTCGCTTTATTCGGTAACCCCGCGGGTAACGCCCAGGCCTGACAGAACGCCTCCCGCCCCGCCCCGCCGCACCCGGTCTCGAGACCTGCTCCAGTACAAGACAGGCACCCAGCAGCAGGCGCCGATGAAACAGAGCCAAGCGCAAAAAGCTTTGGCAAGCGCCGTGATCGAGCTCGCCTGCCTGACGAGACCAACATGTGCGAGGGGAACACGAGTGTAGTGTGACTCTGTGAGCGCGTTGCGCCCCGCGTGTGTCGGAGAGAGAGAGAAAAATGTGGTAATATGGGCGAGAGCTTCAAACGAGAGCTGATCGAAGTGTGGCAGTAAAAGGCCTTTTAACGTTAATGGAGTGGAATGAGTCCTGGCCGTCGGTTAGGGGATTACACTGTCGCCACG
Organism: Frankliniella occidentalis; assembly: GCF_000697945.3. Lineage (NCBI taxonomy): Eukaryota > Metazoa > Arthropoda > Insecta > Thysanoptera > Thripidae > Frankliniella > Frankliniella occidentalis. The sequence continues at coordinate 342,139 of NW_026267395.1, read as the reverse complement.
CTATCCCCCCTTATGCTTCCCCGTGTCGCTACTGTCGTAAACGCCCCTGTAATTCATAGCAGGAAGATGTCACATTATCGGAATGTTGCTGCGTCCCGCTCGGATCAATACTCAAAGCACACGCACACCACCGTGTGGTTAGTTTTCCTCCGTTTATTAGCCACGTGTGCACTGTACATGGTGACGGTCCTGTCAGTCATTCGAGCGGAGGCTAGTGCGGTGCAGAGGCCCCACTCCACCATTTTCTCTCTCTGTCCTGTGTTTCTGGCAACCATACATTCGTCGCCACCGAGGTGCGATATTGACGAGCTCTTGAGTTGCACAATGCGATACCTTCCTGCAAGAAAGACTTGAACGAGCGACCGCTCCTAATAAAGACTCAGTTGCATAGGAAACCTGCATCAACTGATGAGTCTTAGCAGCCGGCCAAGCCGTTTCAGCAGTGGGCGCTCGGACAAGCCTTTCTTGAAGTAAGATATCGAATGGCGCCTGAGAGGGTAGGCTACCCCGCAGGGCCGGCGCACACTGCAGGCAAGATGTTGCCTTCCTTACTAAAGTCACGAGAGCCCGCAGAGGCTGAACTGGACTGATCAGTAGTGCAGTCATGGAGGAAGTATATGAGTGCAGTGGGACGCGACGTCGGACGGCGAATAACGCGCGTGTCTCTCCTGGACGCTCTCTTTGGCTCCTTTACTAGAAGTTGGCTGTTGTGCCCCACCTTCCTCGGCCGAAGTGTCATCGGGGCAGTTTGGGGGCCGCAGTCTCCGTCCTGCCGAGCGGCACAGCCGGGCGGCACGTGACGCAGGGCAAGGCTGTCCGGTCCGGCGCAGCACAGCGCCCACTGCCATCCGTCAGCCAATCAAAAGCGGGGCGCGTAGCCTCCACGGCACACCTGTCTGCAGCAGACTGCAGCTCGCCGGAAGGGGAAGCTAGGCTGCCTTGCCGCAGAAATGGACTAGCAACTGAATTTCTCTTTGCGCAGACCGGAATTATTAGAAAATCGGCGAAAAAAAATCGTTCTATGGCCGTGGCACAGAGCAGTTTAGTGCTCCTAGAAGTTTTATTTGCATAAGTGGAGTGCGGCGCCATCGCTCTCTGCATTTTGACAGCAGGCTGGCTCTCGTGCCGGTCAATGTTCAGCATCGCACCGCTTTTCAATTTGCTGTAATCATGATTCATGTTGGCGGCAGAGCCAGAGATCGACAGCGAGGCAGGAGAGAGACGAGGAAGTGACCGAGAGTTATTGAGAAATGTGACCGATTTTTTTTTTTACCCTGCAAGTAATGCTTCTCGAGGCCCACTGCGAGGGGAAGACATTCATAACATGCACTAACGACTGGCCCTCGGCGATGCCAAGTTATTTTTGCCCTACGGGACAGTGCAGCCGCTCGCTCCCGCCCCGGACCTTCTCGTATGCATAATTATGTCTACACACACGGGAGTGCGCTACACGCCGTTCCTGTGGTGGAGAGTGGGCATTCCAGGCTGCTTCTCAGCCAGAAGATTTATTTTTTTATTTGAATCCGAGGATCTGTTTTATTTCATACAGAATCAGCGTTTCTAACTTCTTACAGGGCAATCGGCCGAAAAGAGGTGCACTGTGCTCCAGTGATCCAGGAAGTGTAAGCAATGTACTCGTACTCCGTATGTATGCTCATGGTCCTTAATTCGGTACTTAAGACATAATGTTATATGCATGTTCCGTTGGTTACAAGGTATGAGGTTTTCACTTTCGCAAAAATCCGCCTTTTCCGGGTGATATGGATGTATGTACACGACGGGCGGTGCGAAACATCGTGCAACGTACTGTACAATCGCCCTCTCTCTCTGCGTTCAGCGAGACCAATCGCGGAATTTCAGGGTCGCACTGACGCCTTGTATGTCCCCCGGGCGTCCCGCCGCTGTACGCCTCGCCGCGCCCAAAACACATGCGGTGTGTACCGT
>NW_026267395.1:322724-339569 GCF_000697945.3 Frankliniella occidentalis | reverse complement strand
GCGGCGCACATTTCGACGTACTTAGTACCTACTCCATTATAGCAATACTTCATGGTCCGTCATTCTCGCCCTTACGAACCAGCGAAGTTAGCCTCTGTTAGCTCTCATAGCGCCTGGGAGGTGGGCAATATCTTGTGTGCAGGGCATGCGTGTACCGCGGGGTGGCCTACGCTGAGTCTCCCAGGCGCCAAGCTCCCCAGCCGTTTGCGGAATGAACCTCAGAAAAAACGGAAGCACTTTGTGGACGATTCCCAATGGGATCCCCTTCATTGTTATCTGCAGATAATGACCTGGACTTTAGTCATAGCAATAGAAAGCGTAAAAGCAACCTTGACTATTCCAAATTCAAAGTTGTTTTATTTGCCCAGTTTTGATTTGCATTCTTGACGTTCAACCTTTCTAATGAGCTTTTTACCGTACATATTTCTCTGTGTGTTGTGTATCCCTGTACAGTGTTATGCTCTAGTGTAATTTGTTGTATTTCCTAGTAAAATGTATTTCCCGAGCTGTCTCCCCTCGTCTAAACAACTGTCACGACGCGGAATACACCCCGGTTGCTCGCTGATTGTTGCTGATTGCTGGGTGCGGACGCATTGCTCAGTGACGGTAGGAAGAAAGGTAGTCTCGACACTCCTAGCGCCGGCCGCGCCTTTGCGACAGGCAAGGTCACGGCGAGCGGCGCCAACAACGTTGTTGTCGGGTCATGAAAAACAATAAATAATCCCTGTAGGGCAAGAGAGAGAGAGAGAGAGACGAGCGGCGCCAACAACGTTGTTGTCGGGTCATGAAAAACAATAAATAATCCCTGTAGGGCAGGGCGTATTGAGTCGCTACTGCAGCAGTCGCACTGACACACCGCGCCCGCGAGCAGCGAGCGACCGTCTCCAGGGCTCCACATGTTTGGCTTACTACTTTAAATATTTGTCCTACCTCTCTCTGAGTAAGATTACGAAACAAAATTGAAATAATTATTGTCTTAGCTCTCACTAGGGCCAGCCGGCCGGCAGCGCGTGCGCCACTCTCTTTGCCGCATCTATTGTTACTCTGCTGTATGGCGACCTCATGCCCGGCCAAGGCCGCTGCGGAATATGTCTCGAGCTTACTCTTTGGAAAACTTATCTAAAGTTCAAAGTACCAGCTTTTTAAGAAGAGTTCCAGTTTGTTATGAAACGGCTTGTCGAGCAACTGTATTGTGCTAACATTGCGTTGCGCGTTTGGTCGCTGCTCATTTAGGCTTGGGTCAGCCGCGAGTGTGAGATGCAGTTGTTTATTGTTGGCGCTGAATGGTCGAAACAGGTGCAGCACCTCATTTTATGGTAGCTCTTAAAGCTATAGGGCATAATTGCTTTCTCATCGCTGCAACACAGCGATGACAATGCCTGACCTTACGCAACCAGGTGTGTGTGTGTGTGTGTGTGTGTGTGCGTGTGTGTGTGCGCGCGCGCGCGCGCGAATTGTGAGTGGATGAGAGGGGGGGGGGGAGCCAAACGTAGTGACTCTTTTGTGCCGCCAATCTCGGCGTAGCAAAATACCGTACTGATCTGGAGGCAAGTTATGCCTCTGGCTCTAAAGCAACAATTTAAATGTTTTCCAAAAACACGATACGTAAAAGTTGAAACATTTTTAGCCAACCACTTCGCAGATTGTGTTTTTTCTATCCAATTATTTTGGTGTGCTTCAACATACGGAGGTCGGCTTGTAAAATGCATGAAGGAGATGGTCGGCGACAAACGGCTTATATCTGCGGGGATAACGAGGTCCCCTGGGTTCCGCCTGGTCAGCGCACTTTAGCCGGGGCGCCAACGCAGCAGCGGCAAAGAAAAGAAAGAGAAGAGCTGACAGATAACGGGAACGGGGGTGGTGTTCGCTGGTCCTACTCCTACTAGACCGTGTGTGTCTAGTGGTCAAGCTATGGGGCAAGGTTGAAAACACCAGTAGAGAGGCCTTACAGAGGCATCATACCAGGTACCAGGTGGTGATGATCCCCGCGCACTCTTCTAGTTATCAGGTCAGGCGTGCGAGTGGCCGATGCGGTTTTAAGTTAGCAAAACGTACGTGACATATGACTTGCATGAAAAGCAAATTCTACGTACAAACTAGAGTGTGTTATTTTTGGACAATCGGGATTTGTAGTCCACATATGGATCTGACAAGTTTGTAGTGCGTCGTTGTTGTGCCGCGGCTATGGCAGCTACTGCCTCTTCAGGCGTTAAATGTATATCTTGCCCTTTCCTTTCCCCCGTGCGCAGGCAGCTCTTATTGATCGGATCATTAGGCGCGCTGCTGGGCTGCACAGTGCAGTGCACTGCACACGCCTACCGACCTTCGATTGCACGTCACCATATCTTCATATCAGCCGAGTCCCTTGGCGAATAGCGTTTTGCCGCCGCGCACTGCAGACGTAGGCCACAATGCGTCGGCCATTTCCATTTCAATCAGGGCGCCAGGCCGGAGTAAATCTCGACTTGGTCGTTACCGAGCCGTAAATCCAGCTGTTGTGACACCTAGGAGGGGCCGGGCGGGGTAAGAGAGGAAAACTGTGCAGACGCGGACGCGTGGCCGGAGAGCGTGCGGCGGTGGTGCGGGGACATGGGATGAGGAAGAGTTATCGTTGTGACAATTACTTTCGCTATGTGCGCCTCGTTGTTGAGTTCGCCTCAGGTATATTCTGTGTCCTTTTCTGACCACGGGTTTCCTGTCATAATTCTTATCAACTTTATATTATGAACAAGCTTTTTCGTCTGGCCCATTGCAATGACACGGCTTAGTGGCAAAAGCTGAGCCCTTCCCTCTAAAATCGTTATCCCATTTTAAGTAAATTTCTTGCGAAATTGGCATCGGATTTAAACAACGTCCGGTCTTCGCAACAAACGCCCTGTGCACAAAATAGGAAGCAAATTTATCCACTAGGAGGGACAAAATTTAACAATTGTTCACTCCAACGAGCTAATTGTGTTTATCATTTGCTTCGCGTGTTGATGTTAGACGTGAAACTAAAAAAAATCGTGCAAAATCCCGCTATTTTGAGTTTAAACTCAAAAGCTAATTAAATCAATAAAACGCTCTCTGTTTCAATGTAAGTGAGTTTCACTGTTTGGCAGTTTTTCGCCCAACTCTTCCAGTTTCACTCCTGTCTTACCTTAAAACGTTTCTCTTTTGAGGGGAAAATTGTTCATTTGCATTTAGAGTGTACCTCACTGCTTGACTTGTTACACTGTTGTGGCTTATTTTGGACGACAGACCACCTCTGTCGTTGGTATGAATATTTTCCTTGGTCGCACGGAGCAGCGTAGTGGAAAACAATTAAATTTGTTTTGCTGTGTAGCAGTGAGCTGCAGTCAATAGTGCGGGCAGCTGGCCGACACCCCGCAGCTGTAGTGGTGGCGAGAGAACTGGTCCATTGGCACCCGAGGCGAAAAGCCGGACTTACGCATTGTACCTGTCACGGCACCTGCGCCCAACAAACTATTACTTTGCGTCCAACAAGAATTAGCTCAGATTATTTCCACGTAGAGGCGGGGGACGAAGCCTTGTGCGCGTGTGTGTGACCGCGTCAAAACACAAGAAACACGATACCTAGTAATTGGATCGAGATTCGAGACGGGAATGCTGATATTGTTTTTGACTACCTGTATTTGTATGTCACTATCAGGGAGCCACCCCATGCTTGCAAAATGTCTCCTTATGAAACGACACTGACTTATTCGAAACCAATAATTTTTGGATCGTCTGCCGTACAGGCCGTATGCAAGACCTCCGACCGAAACTTTTCTGCTGTGGCGTAAAAGTCATTGGATTGTATCCCTTTTAACACCACTACAAGAAGCGCTGATTACAATCCCTTCGCTGAACATCTCTCTCAGTTTCGCTCTACGTGTCCCATAATTCAGCATCAAGAACGCTTTCTGTGAGTCGGAATGCATGAAATCTAATCCAACTGAGCCTACCAGACTGACCCGTAACCTTGCCCAGTCCAGTTTAGCCCAACGGAAGGGACAAAGTTCCGGGTAGAAGTGAGTGACAATTTTTTGAACCTCATCGTTTTAAAAATATAGTTCTAGCAGAAAACATTTCTGCATTTCTGAACATGAAAGAGAGCTAAAGTTCTTGTAATTGTATCATCTGCTTTCAAGATCGATTTTTAAAAGACCCCCAAAACTTATGTCATAGTTTCTCAACTAGGTGTGAGAGCAGTATCCTTACCAACTATCGGCGTGGCCCGCCCCTCCGCGACCAATGTCCTTTCCTGCCGTGTCTCAACAATGAAGCTCAGGACCTGCTGCATAAATAATTTGGATTGGGAAGGGACAGAAAGGTGAGGGTGTGGTGGGCGGGGCGTGGCCGTCACATTGTCATATCATTTCAAGCCTATACATTTACCGATCGAGGGCGCGTTCGCTTATTCTTTAGCCCAGAGTTATGGTCGATATTGGCACGACGTAAAGCACCCGCGTGAGGGTAAAGCAATGTGTTGTGCGCTTGTTGCGCTTACGTCAACAAAAGAGTGCATCAACTCAGCTGTTTTTGGAAGTTGTAGTGCTCTTCTTCGCCGTTTCCCCGTATTTTATCATTAGTTTTCGGAGTAATCTCAGCCTACAATTACTTGTGCTATAACGTTTAAAAGAATATTGCAAACTCCTAGTCTGCAGGGCCTCTCTGCGATAATTTTCGCCCCGATTAAGTGTCCGAGGTGATGCCGTCGCCGCGCAGAGGTGCAGCTCATCGATGCTCCGTGATGGCTCTTCGTGAGCGCACGATCGCTGCGAGGATCACATGACCCACGGGCTGCGTCTGAAGCGGCCCGGTATACGTGCGCATGATGGAGTACCCATAGGGCTCGTAAGGTGACTGGCCAAGGACCTCCTGTCTGCGGAGAGAGAGAGAGAGAGAGAGAGAGAGAGAGAGAGAGAGAGAGAGAGAGAGAGAGCACGTGCCTCAACGCGTTCCCGTTCTCATGCTCGCCTCCGCAGCGCTGCTGAGCTATATGCCGCTCGTGTCCGGTTCGCGAGCTCTGGCCGTCCTGACGCCGTCCTGCCCCGCATTGCCAACTTGTTGATGCTGCCGTGTGTTGGTAGTCATAATGGTCGCCGCCTGAGCCGCTGGGGAGACGAAAGGCGCGCATTGTTTCAACTCGCTCGACACGACACGGCGCCGGGCGTGCTTGCGTGATGCACACCAACGCCGATGCAAAATAGGTGATTGTTTACTTTTTCCTATCTTACCTTTTCGTTTGTGGGCATGCACTGACTGTCTCATACTGTGTAAAGCACCTCTCGAGGGCCTGTTCTGCCCTGCCCCACCCCGGTCGGCGCGTTGCCTCACGCTACGAAAGCGAGTCGGTCCATTGCATTGCGGGCAGCAGGTCCGCACGTCCGCCTCCTGCTCAGAGGTGTTATGTGGGTCACCTTGGCGGTGGGTGTGGTCGAGGGAGGGGAGGGGAGGGAGGTCAGGCTCCGCTGCGGGTCCCGAACTTGTGACTCGCAGGGTGACTTTATACGGTGGTCACACCAGGTCACGCACAGCACTTCGATCGGAATCAATGTGATGCATCATGCTGGTCCCAGCATCTAACTAAAATCTAAGCTAATAGTGTTTCTTGCAGTCGTATCATCCAGTCTAACTACTGGGCGAATATCGTCTCCGATCTAACATAACGACTGCCCGTCGATATCGCGGACCTCAAATAAAGCAGGCGGCGCATAAATCGGATCATATCTGGATTTGATCTGGCTGCTCTACATTACAGACTGACGGTGCCGCCCGCGATGTGGCCGGCGGCTGCGTGCGCGTCAGGTCCACCTGTGCGCTCCGGTCACTGCATCTCCTCGCTGGCTTCGGACGCAGCTGATCCCGATCCCCCGATCCAATCCAAGTCGCGCTGTGCGAGGTGTCGAATGGCGTTGTTAATGGGAGACTGGAAGCTGGAGGGGACGACTAAGCGCTTGTCGGACAAAAAAGACGAGCAGACCGACTACTCTCCAGGGGCGGAGGGAAAAGGGAAGAGATCAAAATTTGACATACCGAAAAATTGATGCACAGAATTACATGCTTTCTATAAGCATGCTAGACAACATACCAGGTGTTTTATAAAAGACGTGGGTGCGAGTGGGTTTGCCTACCCAGGCGGCTATGGCGCCTTACGGGCAGAGCGGGTAGGCAAACCCGCCCGCACCTGTGTCTTTATATGAAACACCCTGTACACTGGGAAACAAAGATGGTACCTTTAAAAGGCATTGAAACTCCCAAAGGCGCTAATTTTTGAGGCATAGGCCTACCTCCTTACCAATTTTTCGATTTGAGCCCTTTTTCTCACCTTTTCTACGACTTTTATGTGGCACGTGGTCATTTTTGGCCCACTCTAAGTCCGTATTACTCGTGTGTGTGTGTTACTTTTGTCTTCTTCCGAGCAGTAACACAGCGCCTCTCTCCTCCCCGCCCCTCCCCCTCGCGCTAAAGGAAATATCAAGCCTGTGTCTCTGAATGCCGGCGTTAATTGCGGCCGACACAGCCACTCTGGGCTCGCCTCGCGCGCTCCTCCGCGCGTCTCTCTCGCTGGCCGCCGGACCTCCCTCGTGCCCGAGCGAGAGGGCGGAGCGCATGCAGCGCGGCGCCCCGGAGGCGGCCCGCGCGCCCGTCAGGGTCCCGCCTGATACTGCAATCGGCTCCAAAGGATTCGTTATGAGCGTAATGACACGCGCTTGTGTGACGCAACTCTTTGTGTGCCAAAGTGTGCTCCGTGGGCTTCTAGCGACGCTCACAAACTCACATTTTCGCTGACATTTTGTGCCTTCTCCCTTTTGCTTTCGCGTCGTCCCCGTGCGCATGCATATACCTCCTGCGCTGCCCCGCGAAGACCTTTTAATTGCGACTCGTGTTGTAGTCGTTGTGATTGTGCTGTGCGGCTGTGCCTCCGTGACGGCCGTGACCGTGAGCATTCAGAGGACGGAGAGGGGAGGAAGTATGGACATATTCCGAAAATAGTGAAGAGGACTCAGTAATCACGAAACTGAGCAGCCGCATCTCACCACGGTGAAAGCATGGTTTGGTGTCTTATATTCTGAGTCGATTAATGCCAGTAGAAAAATGTTGAAACTTTAAGGTACTTCTAGGGAATGTGATAATTTCTCTTAATTAAAATGAATTCTTCTAACTGCATAAAGGTGGCCCGGACTTCTCTGTCTCCACTCTGGTGCATGCACGTGCGTGTGAGCGGGTTGCCTGCCCGCTCGGGGCCGTCAAGCGCAGTGGTACGCAGATCCGGCCGCGGGCGCGCCCCAGTGTATGGTAAAGTACCAATATGTATTGGTGCAGAACGCTGAAACAGAGAAAGAGTCCGTAGTCCGTGTGTCACCTGGTTCACCAGCCGACGGTCCTCCTCCCTGCACTTGCAGCACAACTACTATTGCAGACGTGGTGCATGAAGCTCAGTCACCCTGAAGTTCTCAGAGGCCCTACTGCTGCTGCCGTTGAGGGGAAGGGGAGGTCACCGCAGTCACGTGACCACCTTGTTGCCCCCTGCTCAATTAACACGTCTGCCTGTCACACGTGACCCCAGCCGCCTGCCACTGCCGAGGTTCCCATGGCTCTGATAAATGTCAAGTGGGGAAAAAGGCCGACGTTTCGACCAGTTATTGATCCCACTTTCCTTTTTACCCTCAAAACATGAACGATTGATAATCCAAGCGTGCTAACGCAAACGACCTTGTGTCTCCCCGTCTCTTCGTTCGTCTGTGTAAATAGAAGCAGATTAACTAGGTACTCTACTTGAAACTTTTAGGGTGTGTTAAAAGGGGCACACTCCTGTCACGAAACGATGTGTGGGTTTTTATGGTTTGTGATGGATTATTTATCAAGGTAGAACCCTGAACCCTTTACACTATAATTTTGTCCGTTTATTGGCTCTAGCTTTCAGTGTTAAGGTGCTAGAGGGGTTTCTCTGACCAAAATGCCCCCCCCACACACACAAAAGGGTTTTCATTCTCCTACATTGTTTTCTTAGGTCATCTGAAAAGTACGTCCAGCATTTACCTCGGCATTTTCGCGTTTCGTTACGAACCTACCAAGTTCAGCCTCTGCTAGCTCTCATAGCGCCTAGCAACGTAGGCAACATCTTGCGTACAGTGCATGCGGGTACTGCGGGGTAGTCTACCCCGAGTCTCGCAGGCGCCAAGCTCTAAGAACTCGTCAAATCATTTCAGATACAAATTTTCATTCGGTTGAAACTTGCTTAAGAAGGCATCCTCGATGGATAATGGATACAAAAGTGATTGTCCTCCCCCGTTTAGAGTGTACGTAGCGTGGGCTTGATGACGTCGTCCAGTGGTTCCTCGGAAACTCAGGCGGGCCTGTTTGAGAACTTATCAGGGAATCCTCCCCACATGATGACGAGTAAATGGACTGCGATAGGCCGGCTTCCGTGCAATTCGTCTCTTACATGAGGTACAAGGAAAAGCACTGCGAGTCTTCTTTTCCCCCTCGAATCGACGTGCCGTTTGAAATACGGCCGACGCTCCGAGTGACGCGCCGCGCCGCCCCGACCGAGATTGAGGGGGAGAGAGGGAGAGGATGTGAGGCGGAGAGTGGGTGAGAGAGAGAGGCGGGCGGGATGCGAGCCGCCCAGTCTAATTGGCGATTTATGCAGAGACAGTAAGTTATCTCGGCCGCCTGCAGGTGTCGCCACTCTCTGTCAGCTGTCGGCGCGCGGCCGGGCGGGCGGCTAGCCCACGTGGGCTCGGCGGAGGTGGGTGTGTCGATACGGTAGCACTGCATACGCGTGCGCTGCATACAGAATGACGAATGACGAACAGAAAACAGTTTTAGAGCCCGCGCTAGAAACACGATAAGGCAAAAGAGATTCCGTGGTACATTCCCCCGCCGTGTCCCTGGTGGTTTCGACAGTGTCAGCCGGGAGTGTCTCTGCTCTTTTTCTCACCTGTGTCTGGTTCTGGTTCAAGTCTAAAAGCCAGCGGGTTCCTTGTGAAACGAATAAGAAATAATACTAAGATAATAAAAATAGTACTAATAATACTAAGAAATGGAAATGGACATGTTCAACCTATATTTTTTAATCTTTACAACACTAAAAATAGTCTGACGTTACAGTTTATCTGAAAGTTACGAACGTTAGCAACGCAATTCATAACTCTTTGTTTTGCGAAAAAAAGAATCATTTATCTCAATGAAACTGTTTGCGTTTTTAATCGTCTTGTAATTCGCTTCCTAACAGAAACGTGTAAGTCACACGCGTTTCTTCGAAGTGCTGTTGCTTTTAAATCCGAACCGGAGACTCGTAGGGCAGCCTCCTATTTGCGCATGCAACGACCCCGTTCCTAAACACGCCGGCGCATAATCTGGCCAGGATCGGGCAAAATCGTGCAACGGGCGGGCGGGCGGGAGGGGGGAAGAGTGCGGCAGGCAGGCAGAGCCCCTGGCCAAACGTTTACGTGCAAGTCGGCACAAATGTTGGGGAGTTATTTCAGTATTTACTGCAAAGCAAACATGTGCACACATTTTTCATCTAACGTACAGCGCCTGAAAAGCACGAATGAGGTTGATTCTGTAATTATGTTCTAATTTCTCAATTGAGGGGGACTGGTTTGTCGCCGGCTCGCTCTCGGCTGCTGGACGCCAGTGACCGGATCACGACACGTTCACTTACGCCCTCAGGCAGCGGATGCCGCAGCATGTGTGTGGATATGTGTGTGTGTGTGTGTACGTGTGTATGTGTGTATGTGTGTTCTGTGGCCTGACTAAGGTAGCCGTAAGCGTTGACTCGGAAGAAATTATACTCCGTGTTTCTATACCAACTGAATACCGTTTTTAATATTTGATCGAAGAATATGTGCATACCTATGACAGGGCAGGCATGACGAAAGAAGTGATGCCGCTTATGGGGATAGAAAAGTCATATTTCCATGGTGCCAAATAAATTTTCGACAGAGTGAGTGAACTATGAATGTGATCAGCGCCCGATTCCCACTTGCTCCGCTTGCAAGATTTCCGACAAATGCCGGTGCGATTTCGTCTTTTTAAAAATGAAAAGTGGAGCCTTTGGCCGCAGAGATAAATTTAATTTCTTTCTGTTGACGAATGCAAGCAAGCTCGGGGCGTAGCGTGCGGCGCGTGCGTCGCGTGCGTACGTCTGCCTCGTGCGTGAAGCCTCAGGGGGAGTCCAGGTTCGTTTTGTGCAAATGAGACGCCGAACAGGACCCGGGGACTGCACGCCAGGCAGCGCCGCGGCCAGGCCACACTGTGCCGCCTTTGCGCCCTCCGGCCACAGTCACTGCTGCGCTAATAGCGGCAACGAATGGGTGGAATTTGTACCCTAGGCATAACAACATCCAAGATACTTCCATCTGTTCATTTTCGGACCTCTTCAGGTAGACTCTTTCCATCCAAGATTGATAACAGCAATGGGAAAATGAGATCATCAATGTTGTAGTGTTTTCGATGAGCGTGTATGGCCGAACATTTTAGCCCGACCAAACAGCTTATAAGGCGCTGAAATTCCCCGCCCCATTGGAAACTACGATGGCGTACCGCGTACCAGGTCTGTTTCTGAGCACTCGTCGGTGCCGCCTGGCATATGGCTCCTTGCGGGCAGAGGAGTCCTCTGCCTCGCAATACTCTGCACCCACTCCCACTCCCCATCCAGCTCGGTCTGCTTGTCTAAAAAATATGGAAGTATTCTCTTGAACGATTAGTGGACACATGCCGGCGCCGGCACATGTTCCAGTTTCCCTCACGTCTCTTAGTTCGGTTAATGAGTGTGCAACCAACGAGCCCCTTTAAATTCAGTGGTTCATTTTGGTCATTTTGGATAGCCAATCCAGAGGGTGTGCTAATCAATCTGAGTTTTTCACGCCACTTCTATACATACACATAGCCCTTTGAACTTTTGGGCTATGTTCCTGGACGCAGGACAGTTTGGATCCACTAGAAGATGCGCGTCGAAGAGCTAACTCAATTTGGTAGTTTAGTACAAAACACAATGATCATAATTTTACCATTAAGGATTCGGCTCTGCCATTGTTTTTTGGTGTTTGTTTTTTTAATATGCGCCTTGGCGTAAAATATAGTTAAAGAGGAGGCACCGGAATAGGGGCGGCCCGGATGGAAGGATCTGCACTCGATACTGCAGTTGTAAACTATAGTTTAAACTACAGTTTTATTGCAGTTAACTGTAGTTAAACTATAGAAAAACTCTACGGATTTCGCAAGGGGCCTGCTAACTGGTTTAAAACTGTAGTTTAACTGCAGTTTAACTTTAGATTGACACCGTACGAGTAGAAACTGTAGTTAGGTCTACAGTTTTGCATTAGATCCTTCCACCCGGGGGCAGGGCGATTGTATTCGAGGAATGCGAGAATGGCTACACATAAAGTCATTAGCAAATGAAATTCAAAGCCGACGACATGCGGGGCGCGGGGCCAGGCGCGTGCGGCGACTGATAACGGACTCAGCGACAACTCCCTGCAGGATCGACGGACGAGTCTAAATACTTGGGAATTAATTAAGGTAATAAAGCACACGATTCCAGAGGGATGAGGGGTGCTCTGCTAGAGGCCCGCGAGACTCGGGACAGGCGGGGGCAGGGGGAAAGAGATAGGGTGGCGAACGATAGGGAGAACAACTTAAAAAGAAGATATGGTGGTTCAGACATCGCCGACACCCATCATATCACATCTTCTTAACGCGCCAGGTTAAGAAGTAGTTGGCGTGAACTCCTGCGTTGTGGTTAGCTGATTCGCGAATTTAGCTACCCAATTGATAGCCTATCGGACCGAGTTGAGGGGTGGATAACTCCTGTGCTAAGTGTACACCCCTAATTCTGCCAAATTCAAACTAATTCAAACAAATTTAATTTAATTAACGAACGCAATTCAGAAATAATTCAACCAAACTTAAAAGCAATTCAACCAATTCAGTTTAATTTAAATCCAATTTAAGCCAAGTCAAACTCAATTCATGAAATTCTACACCCAATTCAGGAGTTGCCTTCCCCGCGACAGAGTTCTGTCCTCCGTGCGATTGTCGACATTTCGAAGTCATATTGGGGGTGTAGCAAAACGTTGCGACGCCGTCCGCGTCTCTGGCCTGGGCAGCCTGGGCAGCCCGAGGGCCAGCCCCAATGAGAGCAGCGGCGCGGAGAGGGGAGCGGAGGGGAGGTTTTCTCCATAGCAGCCGTCGCGCCGCCGCGCCGGGGGTCGTTTTCCGGCGGTTGCGTGCGCGCCGACCCTCGCCGGCCTGGGCCTCGCCCGCGCGCCCGGCCCCCGCCCTAAAGTCACGGCCCGCCCCACAACAGGTTCTCATAAGGCGCCAGGCGCCAGGCGCCCACCCCCACCCCTCATGTTTACACCCCATTTGAGCCCCGTGTCGCTCCTCGGGGGCTTATCGCAGCCCCAGGGTGAGTGAGTTACGCCCCCCGGCCGGTATCTCTACGGCGGGGAGCGCGGCGGGATCCGTCGATCAGCTGTCTCGGTATCGTTTGACCAGAGCGCCGCCCGCCTGCGCGCCCCGCACCGCCCCGCCCCGCCCCGCCACACCGCCTGCGCGCCGTCTAATAAAACATTTCTTATCCGCAGCACAAGCAGCCCGTCGGCACGCTGCTGCCGCGATGTGAGGTTCAGCGCCCGTCCGGCCGGCGCGCTGCGGCCGTGGCTGCGCCGAGGGAGGCGGTCGGGAGGTGACCTCCAGTGCGGAGTTCAAATATTACTGGGTGCCTGCCCTGCCCTGCGCTCGAGTCAGTTGACCACGCCTTTTCTCTGGAAACCCTGTGTACTTGAATGTAGTACACTGTTAATAATTTCTTGGTGTTCCCAGAAATTGTATATCTTAGCTCATAGTCAAAAAAGTTTATTTTCAACTTCGGTTTAACCCGGTTGAACCCGTAGAACTCATAGTCTTGCAGTCTTGCAGTTACAACTGAAATCTTGTTTTACAGTTTGATTTGCAGAGTGTTTTTGCTATTTGATATTTTCGGTACTGTGTTCGTGCTGGTCTTGTTGATACTACGATCTCCCCCATACACAAGCAATGTAAAGAGTGGGAGCTCGGTGGCGTTATATGGGGTGAAAGGCAGAGAGGATAGTGGCGAGGAAGAGGTGTCTTGGGGCGTAATGTTTGACAGGGGTGGAGCGTCCTCAAGTGTGAAGGTCAAATGGCGCAAACAGAAAGGGACCTTGTTATCTGCAGCAGTGTCTGCAGCGTTGCCGTGGTGGTGGCGCCAGCCCGCGCCACTGCACTCCCAAAAGTGTGTTCTTGATTTTTGTGCATATTTTGTGTACGCTTGATTTTCTTGAGTGCTTCTATTGAGGAAAATGCTCTCCTTCCAAGTAGAATAATTCACTCCTCAGGAAAGTAAGTACACGAAAAGTGAACTAGAATCAAGAACACATTTTTGGGGGTATGAGGATGAGGGTGGCAAGTGGGGACCACGGCCCACCGCGCCCAGGACCTGCAGACAGGCAGGCAACCCCGGCGGCAGGCGCGTATGGTGGTGAGGCATTGCACTCCATAGCCTCTCGCGGACCCCTCCGATCAAGCTGAAAATTCGATATCCAGGAAACAACACATGCCTCATCCGGCCCAATGAGAGCGGAGTGGCGGGAGATAAGAATAGGGAGGGGAGGTGTGGATCGGTGCGGCGCTCTGCAGGCCAGGAAGCCGTTTCCGGGTGAACTCCTTGCGCCTGACTCTGCCTCCTGAAGGGCCCGAGCACAGGAACAGAAATATATTTTGCAGGGTGAAAGCTGAGAGCACGGAAAAAAGAGATTCGCTCTGCTAGCTAATACATTCGCTGGTATTTGGACATCCAGATAACCTCATAAGTTTCTAGAAAAACTATATGAGGTATTCTAACTGATTATTGACTGTAGCAGTAGATTGTTAACTCTGGGAGTTAATGCTACCATCTGCATATTATCTCCTAGAGTCAATTATTCGACTGCTACAGTCAATAATCGGTTTAGACTGGCTTAAATAGTTATTCCAGAAACTAATTAGGTTATATCTGTCCAAATACCAGCGAATTTAAGACTATTTTTAGTTCGGAGAACCAAATTTGAAACCAATGGAAGATTTACGCTAATCGGAGCGTTGCAGATAGAATCTTGTTGTTCGGATGCGTCATTCTGTAACAAAAATAGGGATCAACTAAATTCAAGTCGGTTTGAGAAACTAAACTATTTTCTTCTCACAACCCTGAATCACTGAATGGTTCGCTGAGTGAGCGCATTTGAGTTCGGTCCGGGATATACGGAACTGTGCTAGATTATCGAATAATAACAGCTGCAGCCTGGTCCGTGTGGCGCTCGAGGCGCGGACGCGCAGTGGCGACGCGCTGAGCGACGCATGTAGGCCGGCGGAAGACAGAGTCACGATTCAAAAACAATCGCGACGTATCGGAACCAGGGCGAGGGGGCGGCGGCGCCCGCGTGACGCCAAGGTGAGGGGCGAACCTCCCGTAAGTCTCGTGAGCGGCACAAGCGGGGCGCCTCCTTAAGGCTAGCGACGTGCGCACACTCTAAGTGACAGTTTTGTATCCAGCGACGATGCAAACTCTGAAAACTCAAATGTGACACAGTCCAACAGAGAACTTGTATCCTTTCCCATTTAGAGTGTACAGCCTCCCCCCTGAAAATAAGGTACACAAAAATACTCAACAATACATGTAAATGCACAGACAAACATACCCAAATGTGAATGAACTTTTTATTTAAGCGCAATGTGCACAGAGAATAATAATATTTGGGGCATTTGGACATATTCTAGCGAAGCAAGACGCTGTTTCACTCGATGAGTCGCGACTCGATCGATCGGTAAAAAAGACCATGCTTTCGCCAAGATGTAGGGTCAAAGCACTGCGTTCTGCCTAGTTGCAGGCGCCTTGTGTCCAAAATTCCTATATATTTTTAAGCAATCCCGGTCATCTGGTCTTTACAAGAAATGTAAAAGAGAGTTCAGGACCCTCGTACTTTGCTCACCTGTGAGAGGGCAGAACTGAACGTGAACACTGTAAGTTCTTTACGAACAACTCGTAACGTACAAATGATTTGAAGCATTTGTATTGCAAACAAATTTTTGTATTACGAAGAGTTTGGTTTGTATTGCAAACGAGGCTTTTCGTATTACGAATGGGGGGTGTTTGTACCCATCCCTGGTGATCAGTGGGACTCTCCGGCCACCAGACTTGTGAGTCACTCTTCTACTTTCTTTATCGGAACCTTAACCGCCTGGAGGTAGGCAATCCCGCACGACGTTCGTGCGCGCAAGGAATCATCCAGAAAGTACGTCTGGGATGCGCCGTTACAAAATTGCCAAGTTTAGCCTGTGCCAGCTCTCATAGCGCCTGCTAGATAGGCAACATCTTGCCTGCAGTGCATGCGTGTACGGCGGGGTGGCCTACTCCGAGTCTCGCAGGCGCGGACCTCGCTTAGTTTGCCGAATGAATCTGAGAAAACACGGACGTACTTTCTGGACGACCCCTATTGCATACCTCCCAGGCGGCCGCGAACCTTGCCTTGATGGGCACATATGTGCCTTCTCTCCAAGTAATGCTCGTCCGCTTTTCTTTGCAGGACGAAGACAAGCACCCTCCCTAGTCCTGATGCATAGTACCGTTTTGCTTACGTTATTGGACTTCCTTCTGGATTATCGCACTTTTTAATAAATACATCTAGTTCTTTAGAAATCATTATTTATTTCTCATGAGTCATGTTACAATTATCATCGGATTTGCATGCACACAGTGTGGGATATGAATTCCCACAGGGAAGAACTGCCTTCAGTAGCAAACCTGTGTTTACATCCAGATGCTGGGGACTCACAGTGGCTGTTTACAAAAATTAAATCCATAAGGGTACCTCCTTTTTGGCGAAAAGGATGTCCTGTGGGATTTCAGCCACTGCCGATTTTTTCACGTGGGATAACAGATCCCGTGGGGAAAGTTATCTTGTGGGATATTCAACACTAGGGAAAGTGTCCCACGCCAAAAACGTACAGGAACCAGAGGGAAGTCACTTCTTGGGATGCCGTGTGGGAATTTTTGTCTGGGTAATATAAAGGAAAATCGTTCGTAATATGGCTGCTTTAAATCCTTTGTAAGTTAAACAAATTCTTCGTAATACGAACACCGCTGTTTGTAAGGAACTAAGAGTGAATGAAATATTTGCTTAAATGCAATCAGCGTAGACCACGGCAATGCATTAGTTTACTTTTTATTTTCTATTGTTTGTGAGAAATGTCTTTCAAGATTACGTACACGAAAAGCAAGGTGTAACGAGGGGGTCTCGTCAGTAACGCCCCGAGCGAGCATAACGACAACCCTCACCAGCTAGAGCACCTGTCTAGGGGAGGTCGCCGCATTAGCCGGGCACACAATTTGGAAGGGTTTTAGAGGGGAGAGGGGGCGACAGAATGAATGCATGGAGTCGTCTGAGTGAAGCTATTCATCCCCAAAGGGGTGATAGTGACACGGCGGGGGAGTGGCGTGGTGTGGCGCCCGCCCCGCCCCCTCGGCCGAGCAGGGGCGGCAAGCGCTGGACTGGACCGAGCGGGCTCCAGCCGGCGGCAGCTCGTGAAATTTGCGATGTCCATCCGTGTTGGGGGAGCAAAGGGATGTGTGGAGCTCAGCGGCAGAACAAGGACAGACAAAAAGAGAGGGGGGCAGAGGTCGTGGTGAGAGGGGGAGTGCAAAACGCCGCAATGCATACCAAGGCTCTGTGAGTGTGTTTGTGTTTGTCGCCTGGAGAAGTGCAAGTGAGTCTCGCCTCCCTATGCGACGCACGAGACGATCACAGCGATACGATGTGAGTCTGGACCATTTTACGAGCTGTCTTCCTGTTC
>NW_026267395.1:312871-322439 GCF_000697945.3 Frankliniella occidentalis | reverse complement strand
GATCCAGCCCCGGCACCCCGCCTGGCTACCGTCGGGGACGGACCTCGCCGGGAGAAACAACGCAGTCACACACTGCAACAAGAAATATACTGCAGAAAATTCGGCTAAAAAACTAAAACTATTTCAATGCACTTTATGTCATCTCTAGCCAAAACGTTGTACGGCACCATGAATCATGATATCATTGGGCTAAATAGCGTTTCCTGTGTGGTCGTTCCTGGCCGGATGGACAACCCCTGCAGTGCCCAGTCCCGCCGCGCCTCAGCCCGCTTGGCTTTACGATGTGTTGTTTCCAATGGGCCGGCTGAAATATGTTAATTGCTGGAAACACCATGGCACCATCCCCCCGGCTAGGCCAGCAGCCCGGACCGCACCACAACTCAGCCCACCCTCCACTGCAGGCCGTCCTCTCCCACCCTGCTCCCCGGCACCCCCAGGCTCGCCGCCAGGCTCGCCGCCAGGAGATGGGTTGGCGAGGAACGAAACTCGACGAAACACGGACGGATATACATACACCAAGTGCACGAATTGATATTCACACACCTACAAGTGAGCGACATTCACACATTACGTTTCCAGTGCATCAGCGGCATCGTGGGGGAGGACTCTGATGGTTTCGATTATTTAGATCGATTTTTGTCATGATGTCAACTGCATCTTAGCTTCTTACATATAATTTTGAAATCATTACATCACGAAAATGGAACTTCTACTCTTCCTGGGCTTTCAAACTAATGTAATGGTATACAAACAAGTTTGGTTCACGAGGGTTCTGTAGTTTTGCTTTTTCATTGCAGCTCACTGCAATAAATGCTTGCAAAACTCTTTTCTTTGTGACGTTGCGAAGACTTTTCGATATTTTAATCGCAAAGAACTAGTTCGTATTGAAAAGAAATTTTGCAAGCTGGCTGATTCCTTTGCAAACTGTGTGTTCGTATTGCAAAGCTTTCGACGAAGGAGTTGGTATTTTAAATCTTCAAAATTTTATACAAACCCATTCTTTGCAGGCATTTTTCAGTACACATAAAATGAGAATGATTTATACAGAGCTTATGAAGAGTTCAGTAATGGGGTGCGATCATCCATTGCGCGTTCGTTGCTCTCAGCTGATTCACGGCGCCAGGTACCCGAGGCTCGTCAACACATCACCCAGCCCGCTCGCCGGTAACGCGCCGGACACACGCCGGTTTCATTTCCCAAATGGAGAGCGACAGCGCCTCCGCCGGCCTGCTCCGCACCGCGCCGGCGGCCGCTTTCCGGGGAGGAAAAAAATGGTATGGGGAGAGTTGTTATCTGACTTTTATCAGTCCTTTCCCTGACCCTCCCCCTTTCACCTTACGGGCCTCTCACGCAACCGACTGCGGGTTGTGGCGGGGCGTGGCGGGGGCGAGCCCCGGGCCCCAGGAACACGCACGGGTACTGCCGCACGGGGGTTGGGCGAGGGGGCGGCCTGGGCGGTAGCCTGGCGTGGGCTGCAGGCGGTAGGCCTGGAGACTTGTGGAGGGCTTTCGCTTGGGGCAGGCGGAGCAGGCGGGCGGGTAGCAGACGAATGTGACAATCCCACGCGACCTCTTAGCTGCTTAGCACCGCGCACACACACACGCGCGCGCGCATACACACACACGAGCGCGCAGCCCATTCTGCAAGTGCACGCCCTGGCTGGCGTTGACGGGACTTTGATCGATTTCGGTGTCGGTACGTGGCGGGGCGTTGTTGTTGTTTGGCTTTACGACTTTTCCTCCTTTTTTCCGTCCAATTTAATTTTCGGCCGTGCGGTCGTCATCCCGCTGCACCTTTATAATTTGCATACCGCCATAACCGATGCGAATATTCATGCAATGTGGGCTCCACGGGCACCTGGCCCGCCAGCCCCGCCGGGCGCGGCGCGCAGCCAGAGCGCGAGGCGAGGAGGGTCTCCCCGGTCCCCTCCGGTCCCCTCGGCTCAGCTGGGAACGGAACGTCCAAGAAACAAAAATTTATGGCGGCCCTCGCACATGACTGCACTGCCTTAATAATTGCTTATGAAGACTGGAACCCGCGCGCCGCCCCCTCCCCCTCCCTCTGCGTCCCCGCCCCGCAGGGTCCGGCCCACGATAACAGCGAGGAAAGAGTAACAAGGCTCTTTAGGCGAGGTGCGAGGCTTTAAAGATAAAAGAAATAAAGTCGAGCGCAAAACTAAAGAAAGGCACCTGCTCTTTCATCTGAAGTGCACCTCGATATTTACGCTTTGAATCTTGATTTGCGGGGACTTCCTTTAGGTTTGCAGGAAATCTTTCTGATGCAAGTGTGCAAAACGACGGGTGGAATAACGCACCACAATTCGTTGTACAGTACCGTGTGTCAGGGTTGCGACATACAGGGTGGCCGCTCTGCCCCGTCATTTTAAAAGAGGTAGACTAGCCCGCCCGCACGACCTCTCCAGTCCCCTCTCACCTCCCCTCTCCGTCTGCAAGCGGGCTAGTCTACCTTTTCAAAATGACGGGGCAGAGCGGCCACCCTGTAGCAGTAGGTCGGTTTGCCTACTCGCTCGACCCGCACGGCGCCATATGGCCCCTATAGGCCCTCGGGTATGCAAGCCCGCAACACTGTCGTGACGTGACCCTGTGTGTCTGTCTCTCGGAGTTCACTCGGGGCTCCCCTGGCGGGGCAGGAGGAGGTGTGCGACTATCGCAAGATCACCGCACCCTCTATCGGGAGATTGCGGCACCAGTGCACGCTAGGCTCACAGGAGCCCTGCTCCACGGCGGCTGGTGGTTGGGTTGCCTACGCGAGCGGCGTCGCTCTCGTCCTGCACCTCGCGCCGCACTCGATAGGCAACCCATCTGGCGGCACAACAGGTGGCTGCCGGCGAGACTCCGGCAATCGGAACTGGAGTATTCCCCGCACGAGAACGCCCTGTGAGTACGCCCGCTGCCGCAGCGCCCGGGCGCGAGGTATCGCGGCCCTATACTCCTCCTCAAAGTATCGCTGTCATGGAGTATTTCTGCTACTTCGAGTCGTGGGGTAGCGGTGGCAGCTGCATCAGGTAGTTGCCACTCTGAACACTTTCGACGCAAGTAATTATCAATTTTTCAAATTAATTTGTAGCCAAAGCTAAGAAAGTGCCTGCGGCGGAAAGATACGGCACAAGTTTCTCCCTAGGGTGTCGGCTGACAATGGCGTAGAGCAGTTGCTCGTAAGTTGCGCAAATTAGGGGGTGTTGTAACTCAAATACCTTTCAGGCTCACAAAATTTGTGAGTAACTACTGCTGCACAAACTATACACATTTATAAATGTGTACATGGGTGGGTATGTCCACATTATATAAAGCAGACATGCCGTTTTAAAGTTTACAATGTACACATTTGGATTGACAGATCGCCGGGGAGCTATATCTTCGTAATCATACACGGCGAGGGACAATTCTTTTACGTAGGCTAGATGTGTCTTTGTGCACAAACCGGCACAAACCAGATACAAATTTGTATCTACGTTACATACAAAATACACAATTTTTACCTTGGACCTCCGGACAGAAAAATATGTATCTGATGAAGATGTGTTCAAAGACACATCTAGCCTAGGTACAAAACTTGTCCCTTCCCATCTAGAGTGCATGACGCAAACCAGTTTACATCGTAGCAGCACCGTTCTTTCTTCTGATTATTCCGCTCCGGATTCCAGGAGCGCGGGCACGGGCAGGCCGAGCCCCGTGCGGGTATGCAACCCGGACGCCTGCCTGATACAGTATACTTAAGCAAAAGAAAGAAGGGCGCCGATTGGGCACCCTGTATTTTAAAGGTGCCACATCCTTTTGAACATTACAAAGAACAGTTGTTTTCTCATAACCTACAATGTGAATGATGAGTAATAGGTGTAATTTACCTCCGAGTATGCGATGGTCGTTCCTCTGTCGCACCACGAAGTCTGACTCATGGTGGGAAAGTGTGTTTGTCATTGGGTAAGTACTGCTAGGGTATGCATAGACTTGGATAGGTTATCGCTTTTCAAAGTGTCTTTTTTCGTCTCTTTGATGAGTTCCTCACGATGTTCTTCGACTAGATCTTTTCTGTTCGTAATACGCCTAAGCACGTTGCCAATGAGAGTGATCTATAGTCGATCTCTTGCTCTCTTGTAATTTGGATGAGCTTTTACTCATGTATTCTCACACTAAACCTAAAAGGACTTTTATTGTCCATAGGAAAGCGCGTTTTTGTCGGTTTTTGTGCACATCTCAACCGGATGCAGATTTAAATCTAGCAAGTGACGAAGCATCCTTTTTCTGGACAATTATTTTTTGTCCATCATTCATTAGGGTGCAAATTCCTCACTTGCTAGATTCCAATCTGCATCCTAATGAACTTTATGACTTGACTTGACGTCACTTGACTGCTTAATCGTTGCTTTGGATGGGGAGAGGGGTCTGGCCATACTTCAGTTTTCTGACTCATGGAGACTGATTTATTGGCAAGAGATTTACAGGGTAACTTTTAGGAACAACAAGAAGAACCAATGAGCCAATAAGAATAAATAATTACTGTAATACCAACTATCGTTAAAACCCTCGTTGAAGTTGAAGTTGAAGAAAACTAATACAGAACATGTATAAATAGCAGGGTTGCCATATTTTAACACACCCGGTTGAGATGTGCACAAAAACGCGTCTTTCTATGGACAACAAAAGTCCTTTCAGATTTAGTGTGCTTCTACTTCTGTGCGCATGTGTGTTAAAATATGTAATTAGTGAAAAACTGTTTTCTACTGTACAAAATTATTTTGAATTATTAGCGAATGGATTGCATCATTTTTAGGAGTCAGATTTCACTTCTTACCCATTCAAAAGTGTATGGGGGAACACTGATCTTGCTTTCTCAATCATGCATGCTTACTTGTCATTTCATTTTTGTGTGTCGTGAGTCATGAACTGTCAACACATCTTATTACTCAGCCTGGTCGCTATAGTTAGTGACAAGTAGTGCCACCACTATGCTACCATGCTACCACTTTTCGACAGAAATGATTATACTGGATTATACCCAAGTTTTTCTATACTGGAACTGTCTTTAATAGGCCAGAAAATCACTTGGTTTTGCACACTTTCGATTCATTGAGAATGTTTGCCAGCGAGCCGTCCGACTGGCGCCACGAATACGCTGCTTAGCACATTTCTTGTGACAGTCGTTCGACTCAATCCCCCTCCCCATCCCCTCTTTTCCGATTTCGCTTTTGACATCGGAAAAGTCTCTATCGCTGACGTCACATCTCTCTTTCTTTTCTGTCGGTATTCGGCGCGCCGGCGGGGCGGCAAACGCGGGGCTTATCACAGGGCGCTCGTGTCTCCGCAGCCTCAGCGTCTGTCTGTCGCCGGCCCGGCCCGTGACCCCCGGCGACCCCTCGGCTGGGGCTCCTGAGGGCGGCGCTGGCGCATGGCGCTCAGCGAGATGAGTCGCACAGCATCTGGCGGCTACAGACCTGTACTTATTTATTTCTTAGTTGATAAGTTTTTATGCAGCAGGGATTACTGACTTAATTGTTACTTATTGTGTGAACTTTGGTATGTAACTTACTGACTACAGAAAAAAAAATATCAGTAGTGCAAAAAGGAACTATTTCGTACAACTCATGAAAAAATAGCCAGACGCTTTAATGCTTTTTCAACAGCATTAACACGTTGATTCCCACGTGACCACACGTGTGGTCACAATAACCCGTGTCTGCTACCCCCCCCCCCCTTTTTCCATGGGAATCATCGTGTCAAAACTGAGAGGTGAAAAAATTATAAATCAGTATCGGGATGTGAGTGTAGCCTGCCGCGCTGATTGCATGCGCTTTAATTTGACCCATTTCTCTGTGATTTAACTGGAAATGCTCTAACGTTAGTCATGTTTGCACGTCAGAGTTCGTTTACAGCCAGCAGTAACCCTTTTTGACCAACGTTGGTGCAAATATTTTGGATTCATTTAATAATAAGGTACCAGGTGGCTGACTAGACGCACTTTTGTTGTTTTGCTGTGTACCCCAGATTACTGTCCCGCATGAAGTATAGTGCGAGCGGGTTGCCTACTCGTTCGGCCCGTCAGGCGCCGTGGTCAGCGATACAAGAAAAACCCGCCCGCATACACTCTAAATGACCAAGGACATTTTTTGTAACAACCTATGGACGTTTTAAAACATAACTTAGTAAATTTCAATTTTGTTGGTCGCTAGTTAGTTGAAACTGACAACACACAATTGGCAGTCATTTTGTATCTAGCTTAGTTATGTTTAAAATCGTCCGTAGGTAGTTACAAAAATATCCATGGTCAGTGTGTACTCCTGCATGCGGTACAGTTTGTATTACTACACAAGTGCGCGGGGTTAGTCTAACGAGCCACCTGGTAAATTTAGTTTCAGAGTCGGTTTAGTGTACTCGTCCAAAATCATGCTTGGCCGCAAAAGCAGGTGTTATTTTCTGTGTAAGAAGTGATCAGTGCGCAAAAAAAATTGCCGTGATAGTAATGGGTATTATATTTATGAGTGCGAGTGCGCCTCTTGTAAGTTGGTAGTTTTCCGAGGTGTTTGACACCCTCTCCGGATAAGTCAGTATTCAGATATGCGCGGCGGATTGTCTTTTCGTTATCACCTTTCGCTCTCAGATGGCCGCTGGCGGCAGCTCCCCCCCCCCCCCCCCACTTTTCCACCCGGACCCCTCCACATGATGCAATCTCACCCGGCGCTGCTCAACAGCGGAGCCCCGCACGCGTGTGTCTGCGGACGACACGCACGTGACTCCGGCCCGTGCTCCCTCGCGCTCGCTAGCGCCGGTGAGAACCGACAAGAGTGGAAAGTAAAAAGCCTCCGTGTCTATTGAACCGCTCCTATCTCAACGATACGACCGCCCGTGCCCCCCCCCCCTCACTTCCCACTTCCCCACCGTCGCGTGAACTCGGCGGAACGCGGCTAATCCCCCTAGAATAGCGGCGGGCGGTCTCAGGTTGTGACGAGTTGTGACATGTGTATTCCGGTCGAATACCGTAGGTCGGGCCCCAGCGGTGGCAGCGGCCGGGCAGTAGCTCACCGGCTCGCTGAGTTGTTCAATTCTTTCGGACACAGCCAAAAAAATGTCATAGAAGCGTTTTTCCACGACAAAATGGCTGGCTTACTCGTCTGTAGCATGTGTCTGAAAGGTGACTGTGAGAACAATTTGTTGATGAATTAATTACACCGTAAGCAAGCTTATTTTCACTACTTTAAAATTACGTTAAAATGAAATTGAATTATTAATGATTAATCGTGAACAATATTTGATAGTAAAAAATTAATGTCAAAAACTTCAATTTATGTCTTAATATCTGTCCTAGTGTTAAGATACATTTCATCATTCGCTAATATCTAAGATTACAATGTGTGGTGAGCGACTCTCTGTATAGTACAGTGTCGCCACGCGTGGCTTTGTGGTGCTTTGCGGCCCGCTGCGCCCAGCTGCTGGCTCTAGTGCCATCCCGGCCAATCGAATGCCAAATGGGGGCGGCCGCGTGCGAGGGCTGCGAGGGCGAGGGCCACGTGTGATCACAACGCGCTACCCGTCGGTGGAGTGACTGTACCGACTAAACATACCCGTGAGTCAGCCAGGCGGGCCCGGGCGGGCCCCCCTGCCCTCTCCTGCAGGGCGCTGGGCCTCCCTCCCTGGGCTGGGCTGGGCTGGGCTGGGGGCAGCGGGGCAGCCACACGGCGGCGTTGCAGGGCATTTAAATGCCGGTCCATTTAAACCCAGCAGATGACTACCTGATCTGCACGACCCCGAACTCCGTCCCTCCGAGGTTTTAGATTCTAGTATACTTTATTTTCGAAAGAACATTACTAATTTTGATAAAAAGACCACTTCCTATACTTTTTACTTGCAGGTTTCAGGGTATACATTTTTCCCCTGAAATTTAAGATATGTTTTGTAATTTACTATTTACAAAAAAACTGGAACTGGAACGTCAATCCGCAATCTTTATCAAAACGGGAAACTTTTACCTTCGGGTGGAGACAGCCACTGGGGACTGTCTAAAAAGTGTTGTAAATTTACGACAGCCCAACCTTGCTCGTCGGTGAATCTGAAGTCGTTAGGTAGGTACAAGTTGAAAATTTATTGTTACAATCAGAAAACTCTTTTGAGAGTGATGTGGGCTTACGATTTCCGCCCGGTCCCCGAGTGTACCTTCCCGTCTCATACCTTCCTGCCCCACTGTTGAGTACCCCTTCCCCTCCCCTGCCGCCGGTGTCCGTGCCTGCCTGCCAGCCTTGGCTGCCCGTCCCTCGCGGGCCGCGGCGGCTGCCGGCTGAGGTGGGGGGAGGCAGGGGCCTTGCCGGCGCGGCCCGGCCTCGTCGGAGCCGAGCCGAGCTGCGGGTTCATTCTTGCAGTGGACTGAGGAGAGAGCGGCTCGTGGCGCGCTGGCTGACGACACATCGCCGTGCTCCTCGTGGACGTCGCCGCCGTGCTTCTGTCTCGCACTCCTTCCTCCGACTCCCTCGGCGCTGCCGTCGTGACCAGCAGCGCTCCGGATCTCGCCGGCTCTTAGGATACTCCGGCCACCCTCCACGACGGCGACCCTCAAGCGCGGCCGCGTGGTCTCCCCCGCCGCAGTCTTGGAGAAGATTAGCGGTGCCATCGAGAACTTGAGGTGAGTCTCTAGCGATAGTGCACCGGGTGGGTCCCTTCCCTTGCCGTTGAGCCACTCACAGTGTGAGCCCATGTTCACTGCCCTTTGCCTGCTCTCATACGAATCGTAACTCATGTCACGTGGCCTGTCAGACCGCCCCCTCCCCCCCCCCCCCGGGTGTTCCTCTAGATCCGTACCTGTCAACCCCTCGACTTTTTCTCGGGGAAGAGTTCTGGATGGCACCGAAGGCACGACTTAGTGGTCGCGTGGCCGACAACCGTTTAGCTTCCTGTGCTGCCTCCTGCACGTTATCACTCAGATGTGACTGATGGGCGGTCACCACGCGCAGGCCGCGAGCTACCGCGCCCCGCAGCCCGCGCCGTGGCTCTAGTGCAGCGGCAGGGCGGTTTCCCTACGTTGGTTCCCTTCTTTTTTCTATTATCTATTTCGACGGTAGCGGAGCCCTTCCCCCTCCCGGGTGCGCCGGCCGGCTGCCCGGGGCCGTGGGGGGTGGTGGTGGAGGTGCGGGGGCGGAGGGGAGGTAATTGCCTAGTAACAGGAGAAATGTTGCGCCCGCGGTACTGTGGTAATGCCCTGGCTGTGCCCTGGCTGTGCACGCCGCCGGGCCGGGCCGGGCGGAGCGGAGGAGAAACCTCCCACCTCGACCTGCAAAAGTAGCTCGGTGCGCCTCGCCTAGGGCAGCCGGGAGCTCCGGCGGGAGGTGCCGCCGCGCTGGCTGCAGCTTACACAGGACCTTATCTGCCAGCGGCTCAGCGGCTATCTCCATGCACATCGAGTGCAGTGCGCAGCCAGCGGAGCCTGCACCTAGCGCCCCACCCGCGGTTGTTGAACCCCCGCAACGCTGCTGATCTGATCAACCTGCCGTTTGCCTGCGCTGGGCTAGGGCGAGTTCTGTTCTGAGTTCATCTGAGGTCAGGCGTGATCTCTCTGTCTCTCCCTC
>NW_026267395.1:310068-312750 GCF_000697945.3 Frankliniella occidentalis | reverse complement strand
CCCTCTCCCTCCCTCTCCCTCGCTCTGTTCGCGAAAGCCGCTGCCATGCAATGCCGCCAGGCGGACTGGCTTCGTCGCGACGACGCCCCATTGTCAGCGACGGCACAGCGCCGAGAGACACTCCGAAAAATTAATGCCAGTATTTCTGTTTCGTTTTCCTAGTGAAGACGTAACCGAGGAGCGTAGGAAAGGAAGTTGTAGAACCAAACAGGTGTGCGAGCGGGATTGCCTATCGCCTCTAATCGACTATGGCGCCTTTCAGGCCGAGTGAGTAGGCAACCGGCTACCCTCCCACACGTAGGAATGCGGTACTGAAGTGCGCGGGGTGAATCAGCCACCGGGTATCTCGGGATTGCGTAAACGCGTTCTCACTCGCTAGGATCGTAGGGTAGGGTTTTAAATTTGTAAGTAATTTATTTTCTTTACGTAAGATTGGTAAAATACCGGTAAAATACGGTAAAATTGGTAATTTTGGTAAAAAATGGTTTAATCGCTTTTAAATGATGATTTAAGTTGGTTTTATTATTGTTTACTACTTTGAGGGCAATTTTTCGTACTATTGCCTTTATTTGGTTATGTCTCTGAGGTAAAACGTCGTATTTCTCCCCAGCACGTAATTAGTTTGCGCGTTTATTTTTTGATGTGATGACAGTGATGCTGACATCTAAATTGTAAGTTTTAGAAACTTGTGTGATATGTTTGCCAATGACTATAATTTCTTTTTATTTTGTGATTCTTGGTTACCTGTCTAGTGTTATACATAGTAAAGTAAAAACTTTTTGTGATTTTGGTTTTAGTGCCATTTTAAGTTTTAAGTTTAGCTACTTTGACTTTCTTATAATAAGAAAAATATGTTTCCTTCAAAGTTAATGCGTTGTCCTTAAGACACAAACGACTAAACCTCTACTAGTAGAAACAAACCTATGCCTCGGGAAACCAATTAATTCAATTTTACCGATGTAAGTAAAAAAATATAAATTACCTGGTATTTTACCGTAAATTACATGCAATTTTACATGTAAAATTACCGGACTTAAAACCCTAATCGTAGGGCGTGGGCCTGACTGAAGGGCGAAGGGAGTAGGCAAACTCGTAACACTGAAGCGCAAGATACAGCCGGTCCGGTCAAATTTTAGGACACCAAAACTGCTCATGCGTTTTTCAGTGTAGTAGACGCAAAAGAAGGCCAAGGGTTAGGGTTCCCGATCACCGCGTCTAAATCGCACTTTGTTGTGGTGGTTGTGGTTTCGGGGGGCAGAAAAAGGCGAGAGGTAGCAAGAAGGGGGAGGGGGGCTGTCAAACTGTTGCCCACTCTATTCTTCACGCCAATTTTCGCATCGAAAATGACGGGAGTGGGTCTCGACTGCGTCCCGACTCCGTCCCGACTCCGCCCAAGGTAACGCGCAGACTTGATTGGCCAAGGGGACTGCCACAAAATCTCCAAACATTTCCCCTTTTCCGCATGTCAGATCTATGGTGTCACGGTGGGGCCTTCAGTCCAAGCAACTGTCTAAAAAATTATATGAAATTTTGTCATGACGAATTCTGTATTCAATCCTCCCTAGTGCTAGATACTGCTTCGAATGCTTCTCTCGGACAACTATATGGAGTCGCCGTCCGTGGGCTGCTTCGAGCCCCCCCCCCCCCCTTTCCCCTCTTCTCGCTCTCTTGCTCTCCCTCCCTCGCTCTCTTGCTCTCCCTCCCTCTCTCTCTTGCTCTCCCTCCCTCGCTCTCTCTCCGTTGCGCGGATGCGGTACGGGTGGAGTGTGTGGAGTGTGGATGGCGCGGGGAACCGGAGAATCGTCCGCGGGATTACATATCGATCAGGAATCGTGTCGTAACCCAAGAGCGGCCGCGCCCGGGCACACAGTTGTCAGTGTCTGCCAAACTGCTTCTCTTCTCTTCAATATGCCGCCGCGGGTGGCGTGCTTTTGTGTGATCGACCGCGTCGTCGGCCGCAGTCCGATCTGGGTCCCGACAGCTCGAGATGAAGCAGGACTGGGCGCCTGCCGAGGGCCGCCTAGGCAGACCCGCCGCACGCGCGCGCGTCCCGGCTGCCTAAGTCCATCACGCGCAACGCGCATGCCTGCTGCAGCAGGGCGGGCTCGGCGGCCGGGGCGAGGACGGCGACCTCCACTCGCGGGCCCTGGGCGCCGCAGGTCGGCCCTGTCGGCCCTGTCGGCGTGGGTCGGCCGTGTCGAGTCGCGATGCTCCGCGGAGGCTTTTATCGCACGACACGGCGATCGACCCGCCGTCAGCGGGTGGCACGCGAGGGCCGAACAAAGTGTTTCACGATGGGATGTGTTGCGGCGGAGATCCAGCAGCTTGTCCTGAAAATTACAACTTACGAACCGCTTCAACCACTTCAGCGCTTCAGTTACACCTATCGCATACTCGAAAGATCAGTTACTCTGATGAAGATTAAAATAAGTGTTTGTTCGCTGTGCACTACTTGACTCTTGTGGGACGACAGCGTGCGACAAAGTATCGCATGTGAAATAGGATATGGGGAAATCGGCGTGGGTTTCGCTGTTGGTCTTGACAGAGTACCTGCGTGACCGTCCACGGGCTGAGCTGTCCGTCCGCGACTCTGCTGCTTTTGTGGTACAGACCCCCCCGCGGCCGGGCTGGGCCCGCGGTGTTCCGTGCCTATCCGACTGGCTATCCGGCGGGGCAGGGCGG
>NW_026267395.1:307756-309738 GCF_000697945.3 Frankliniella occidentalis | reverse complement strand
ACACGCGTCTCTGTCGCGTGGAGATCCGCCCGCCTCCGGACGCCAGTCGGACGCAAGTCCATCGGCTATCGGTGGGTGCGCGGCCTCACGCGTGGCTACATGGCGTGGCGTTCACATTGCTGGTGAAAGAGAAAGGATGAGCTGTATAGCGAAACCAATAGCGAAATGAGGGATAACTTATTATTTAGCTACGTACGTATACTATGTTTACATAGTTCAATTTCTAGCTACATAGCTAAATTTTTGGCAACATGGCTAAATTTCTAGCTACATAGCTAAATTTTTTGCCATTTTCTTATTTTGTTTAGCTATATAGCCAATCTTTTCCTGGTGTGCAACAGCACTCTCTGGGGTGTTTTATGGCGTGTTTTGTGAGTCGCACACACGATGAGCAGGCCCGGGGCGCGGCGGAGGTCGCCCGCTGCGGCCGGAAGCTAACTGGTCGCGTCCCGGGCCGGCTGGCCGGCGAACCGCGCCACGCGCCGCTCACTATACAATGTGCCGCATTGCTCTCGCTGTACACCCTGTGCACTTTACGTGCGGAGTGAGTCTATTCCTGGCGGATCTCTTTGCAGCTAGGCGCAGTGAACAGCGTGCTGACACCCAGTACAGTATCCAATTCAATTACCAACAACGTATTTTCGAAACCCCTCAATCGGTCTTTGACCAATGCAAATTACTCCATAGAATCCCCTGCTCTTTTCGAGTGTGCCGAGCGACGCCTCGCAGGCGGCGGAAAGTTTCTCTCTCGGTCTCCGCCGTTTCAGGCTCTCTTCGGCTTAATCAAATCCCCTAGTTGTGGATCGAACACGCAGCTTGCCAGCTTTGTGCTCTAGGAGGTGTCACTTGTGACCCTCGACTTGTGGTCGGTTGTGGTGCCACGTGTGCGCTTTGGTACACAGCGTGGCGCATGCCGTGTAAGCAAGCACTAGTAAATACGGCACACTGCTCAGTGTACAATGTACACTTTTGAGTTGACAGTTCGCTGTCTTGTCGAGTGTCTCATTTGACTGTTACTCCCTGCTCTCGTTCTCCCCCCGCCCCCCCCCCTGCTGTGCGATAAAGGGTAGCCATCCCGCCACTCAACGAGGCAGGCCTTTTTGCGCCGCAAATGTAACGCGTGCTTCAGGGTCACAAAAAAAACCTCCCTAGATAAGTCATCCCACTGACAATTGAACTTTCCTAATACTTCTTTTTTCGGAGTAATTGTCCATTAACGTAATTTCAAGCACTCCCAGGCCGTAGCAAGTAGTTACCCTTAGTAACATGAAATTGCTTGAAATTGTCGAATGTCGATGGGCTGTCAGTGATCGATATGCCCAACAGTCGATACTGGAGAAATGACATATTTCCTTTGTCCTCGGTGTGTTCGATTCTAATCTTTTAAATTTTGACGGCCACTCAATAATCCGCAACTCATTCCGAGGTGAAAACTCTATAATGCAGATAAGGTGCACAGCCCCTAGGGGCGTGGCACTGCGCGGCTGATAGCGCCACTTGACTCGGCTTATTGTGGAGCCAGGGGGGTGATACGGGTGTGATAGGGCCTGTTCTGTCACTCACTCAGATGCACCCCTTGGATCTTCACCAGTTGCCGTGCATCGTCGGCGCCCGCCTCCGCCCTGGCCCCGGCCCCGGCTGGTCAGCGGGTGCCCCCGTCACGGCTGCGGTGCGGCGGCCACATCCTGTGTAGGGTGCACGATGCGGCACCGCAGGGCCGGCGAGAGAGGCGGAGGCCGTGGGTCCTCTCCAGGATGTGGCCGCCGGCCCGGCCGCCCCCGAGCGGCGCACTCGGATGGAATCCTATTTTCTTTTTAATTTCTCCTCCTCGCCGCAGTGAATCAGATGCCGGTGCGGGACGGGCCCCTTCTCCCTCTCCCACTCCGACTACTCGTCCCTTTTCTTCCTTCTTTTTCCCCCTTTAATCTTCTGCTGCTCCCACAGCCCGGTATACTGCCTTGAAAGGAATGCGGGGGTCCAGG
>NW_026267395.1:291637-307701 GCF_000697945.3 Frankliniella occidentalis | reverse complement strand
GGCCGAGGTCTCCAAGGGGACCAGCCACAGGGCACCGGCCAGCAGGAACACGAATGTGTCCCGACTTCAGCAACTCTTCCTCCGCCCACTCCCCGCCTCGTCACCTCCCAGCACCTCACAGCTCGCTCGCTCACCCAAACGTCTGTCAGCGGATGTGAGGAGGCCAGAGAGTAGTAGTGTTTCTTTTTTTCGACGTGGTCAGTCTCGGCTGTTGCTGAAAACGCGGAAGGGAAGCTGCTTAGCTCGGCTCACAGGTTTATTTAATGTATGCCTTGGCACCACTAGGGTACCCGCCGCGGCGGCCGCGCCACGCCACGCCAGGCTGTGCCACGCCACGCTCCGCCACGCCACGCCACGCCACGCCACGTTTTATCTGGGCGAGTCATCGGCGTAATCACTCGGGCCGTCCCATCTCCGCCTGGGCTGGATCGTGACCGATGATGCACGGAGCGCAGCTCGCGCAGCACCGAGAACAAAAGGAGCAGGGAATGAAGCAGTGGAATAAGAACACGTTGGGGGTGGGCGGGTGTGTGTGTGTGTGTGTGTGTGTGCGCGCGCGCGCGGCCCTTCTCGGACTGACCTTACCCACCGCGGGGCTGCGGCCGGATCCCACCGGGCCGGGCCGGGCCGGGCTGGGCTGGGCTGGGCCCCCGAAGGTGGGTCGAGCAGGAAGCAGTCGTCGAGTTGTGCCCCCACCACACGCCCAATAGCCGCCGGCTAGCCGCGCTGGAACCCCATAAGTCCCGCGCTGCTCGCCGCGCTGTTCGTGTCGGTCGGATCGGTCATCTCTGCGCTCGCCGCGGCCGATGACCCTAAATAATTGAGGACGCCTCGTCCAACTTCCGCTGCGTCTGAAGCACCTCGCGGCTGTGTCGCTGCTGACGCTCCGCACACGGCCGCCGTGACGTCAGGAGGCGACGCCGCGACCAACACGCTCCGCCCGCTCAAGTTGCAGATGCAGCTCGCGTGCCAGCCCGTGGAAGGCGGTGGACTAGAGGCGCCACATATTCAAATGACGTCACGTCGCCGCGAGGTCGGGAGGCTCGTATTGTCTCCACCATAGCTTGTTAAAATTCAACTGTAAAGGTGGGGGGGGGGAGATGCAGTGGAAGTCAGCCAAGGGTTTTGTACAGAAAAAGAGTTGCAGAAGCAGGCTCAGGCTGCGCGAAGATGGCGGGTTCCGTTCGTCGGGCATTGATCCGAATCCATTGATGAGGTGGCTGAATAAAACATGGGACCCGCATTCATCTTGTAAGGAGGGAGCCACGCCGCTCCGACTTCTTCAAGGTTTATGTTCAAGTCGTATGTCCGCAGCCGCGAAAGAGCCTTCGGTGGCGAAACCGACACGGGGGGAGTACGAACTACACCTTCGTTCTGTATTTTTGGGTCGGTTCTTGTATAAACGATGCACGTTTATGCATTATCGTTCGAGCATACTTTAATCTGCACACCCTAAAAAATATGTGCGTGCATACATAAGGCGAAAACTTGTGCATGTATTTATCCAACTGCAGAATCTTGCCCAACGGTTACTTGGTGTGTGGACACACAAGGCGAAATGAAATTGACCTCGATTCGTCCTCTATTTTTAACCGATGGTGACTCGGCCACGGCCTTACCCGAGATTATTAGGTCACGAGATGGGTTCGGCGGAGCGCGCGGGGCACCGACTCGTGCCGAGCCCAGCCCGCGCCGTGGTCCGTGGCGGCAACCGCCCTTCACTGTACCTGGCCGAGGCAGCTGCAAAGTCGCATCGGCAGCTTGCGGTTTGTTTAATCGTAGATTCGTCGGGGTTATTGGACAGCCGGATCCGAATGTTTAGACTTGGGGCCGGGCGTGCTTGTGTACCCTGTGGGCTGTGTGTGTGTGTGCGGCCTCAGCTGGGAATAAAGCTTCCCACACTATGGCAGGCGGTGTGCGAATTGGAGTGATACGATGCCACGCTGCGCCACGAATAGCTCGCAGATTAGTTCAAGGTTCGTGGGAGCATCTCACTGCTCGCAAGCCGCAGGCCGCCCAGTATGTCGCAAGGAGGAGAAGGAGTGCACACCCAGCAGGGCACGGTCAGCTGACTCAAAAAAAAAAGCAAGCTTGCTGATTTATTTTAGGTTCTCTGTTATATAAAAGACATTGTCCCTCTTCGTGGATTATTTTGCCGTTACCCTAAACCAAGCTTAAACGTAAGTTTCACCGTAATTGTTTTCTAAAATAACTCAAAAAAATATGTCAGCAAATATATGTCCGAATATTTAGCATAAACAGCAAACAAATAAGAACCAACGGTTACCTCTAGCAGTTTGAGCAAACGTGTTTTTTTTTTTTGCTGCTGGCTGCCCAGCTGGTCGTGTGCGTCGGCTGCGCGGCCCGGCGAAGGGTCCCCGCCCGGTCAACGGCTGGCCAGGCGCTCGCCAAAACGTTAATTGCAGCGTTAGGTCATCGCCACAAGCATCGCTAGCCGAAGGGGCGCAGCGAGGGCCAGCTGGCGTGGCTGGCGTACAGTGGTGGCCGCGGGCCGAGGGCTGCTCGCGCGCAGGCAGTTGGCTGCACCCTCTCCCCCCGCACCGCCGCCCTGTAGCGCGCCCAGCAGTCTGCGCGGGCTGCTCGCAGACTCACAGGAAAGAAGATGGAATAAAGAGGCAGAGAAGGGGGGGGAGGGGCGAAGGGTTAGTAGGGATCTCGAAGGCGCGGGGAGAGAGGGGACTGGTGGTAGAGAAGGGCCTGCGTTATCTAATCTGGTACGCCGCGCCTCCCAGCTCCCCGCCCCACCCCACCCCGCAGCTGCGCAGCTGCGGCCTCTCTATCCACCTGCGGTCCTGACCGGCCCGGCCCCGGCCGCGAGCAGTGCCTCTAGAGAGCACGAGGCGAGAGGGCGCTCCGCAGGCCGAGCCAGGTGAGGGGCGGGACCCCACCCGGACCACTCCCCGTGGCGTCGCCCAGGACTGGAAGCTAACGCCGCCGCCTGTTTTCTGTTCCAGGTCCAACATGACGTCGCCGCTCAAGCGCCTCTGGTCCATCGGGCACCAGGAGAGCCGGCTGTCGCAGTGGGTCCGCGCCAAGCGGCGCGCCCAGGAGCGGCGCCAGCAGCCGCAGTCGCACCGCCGCTTCTCGGACGACCAGCACGCGTGCCGGGGCTGCCACGCCAACTACTTCAGGGAGACGGCGCAGCGGCGCGCCGACTGGATGACCTGCTCGGGCTGCGGCGGCTGGTACCATGTGCGCTGCGCGGGCGTGGCGCCGGCCGGCGGCCATGGAGGCGGCGCCGTGCGGGACCGGGCGCCGCTCGCGCTCTGCGGCCAGTGCGCGGCCTGAGGTCACCGTGAGGTCACCGCGAGGTCACCGCGAGGTCACCGTGAGGTCACCGACCAACACCATCAACCGCCCCGAGCCGGCGCGACTCCTCCGGTTGATGATCATGCGCGACGCGCTTGGCTGTGATTTTTGTGTGCCATCTTGTGTCCGTCTCAGACTTTGTCTCAGACTCTGTCTCAGACGCTGTCTCAGACTCTGCCGGGCGGGGTCGGGTCGGACCCGTCCGCGGCCGCCGATCTGAAAGTCTAATGGGGGCGGCTGCGCCTCTCCTTACATCACAGTCGCCGCGCCGCCCCGCGCCAGGACCGCAGCCCCCACCGTCCCCGTCAGCCCTTGACGGCTCGTCCACTAGATCTCAATTTCTTTCCTCCCCCTGTTATGTGTGCGTGTCTTACACCGGCCCAATCTGTCTTGTCGCTGTGCGAGGCGTGCCGCCGCACCCTCCTGTTGGCCGGCCGCCTGAGAGCCTCAGTTCCGCGGCGCCGTGGCCCTGTGCAGGCCAGCTGCGCGCCGAGCTCCACCTCCTCTGACTGGCCACAAGGCGGAATTATTCATAAATTGTGTGCGGGGCGCGCGGCCGTGTCGGTCCGCCGCTTCCTCGTGCCGTCTTTCTGTTCTCTTGTATACCCGTGATTCCCTTGTCGAACTAAGATGCGGGCGAATACCACCGCTGTTTTGTGTAACAAAGTTTTTTGTTGAAGATGATGATGATAGATTTACGGAGTGTCGATGTCGATTATTTTATTTGTTTAAGTTTATTTATTCACGGGGTAGTATCGCAAACCACATGTTACGACACCATTCCTGTGAATCATACCAGTATTTTTATTTTAAGTGTGCTCTGTGATCGTTGAACTCTCATTTCTTATTTTAAGCTATTTATGTATGTCTCCTGTATGAGTTCTAGGACGACCTCGTAAAGACCATTAATTATTTCTTTGTATAATAAAACAACGTTTTTGGCTTCAATGTAAGCTCAAATACACGTTATAACAAATTATTTCTCGTGTCTTGGTTTTCTTGAATGGGCCTTCGAAGCAACTCCCTGAGCTACGCACACATACACACACATACACACACACACACATTTCGGCCAGAAGAAAGAATGAAATACTGGGGCTGGGGGTAGCTTTGGCGCTGAGACAGGGGCCCGGGCCCCGGGCCGGTGGCTCCTCTTTGACAGAGTACGCAGCGAAGGACGTGACCCCCGCGAGGCTGAGCGGGGCGCCGCGGAGGGGCTCGCGAGCGCCAACGAACCCTGTGAATGCTGGCGCCGGGCCAGGCCGAGGGCCAGGCCCACCCGGCGTGGGGCGTGCAGCTTGTGGTGGCGTCCGGCGGCCGGCTCACTACTCCTACCGGTGACCATTGAATAACAAATCTGTGGCGGAGGGTCCAGGGTTGGTGCTGAAAGGTGTCCGGGGAAGCCCCTCAGAAGCCCAGGAGGCGGGCCGGCCCGGCTGGCACAAGCGCCCGATCGGCTGCCTACCCTGGAGGTGGCGGGCGCCATGCGCCAGGCGCCAGCCCACGCGCCGCCGGCCCGACACTCGGTATCGGTAGCCCCGCGCTGTCGTTGAGAACAGGTCTATCTGCACCGGTAACCCTCCCCGCCCCGCGAAGGGTCGTCCAACTGAACCGCCCCTCGCCACGCGCGCCCCTGTTGCTGGCCGGGGGAGGCACTGGGCTGGGCGCGCTGTGCCAGGTGCCCCACCCGCACACACCGGCACAGCCGTGCACAGCACAGCCCCTGCCAAACGCGAGTTAAGGCCTTCCCCGCCGCGCGGAGTATCGCCAGGCCGCCGGGGCTATTTACGTAGCAGCGCAGAGGTCAGGTCGGGCTTTCGGACGGAAATGTGTGGGAGCTGGATCCAATAAGTTCGGGAATGTAAACCAGAGCTGGCCTATTCGAAGCTGTTATGTACCGCACAGAGGCTTTAGTAGCATGTGGGACTACGCCTCTACCGTCCGTGACCGCCCCGCAGCCACCCGGTACAGCCCGGTCCATTTTCAACAGAACAAGTAATCGCCGTTGGCATCCCTTGAGGCTCTCCCACCATCCGCACAGCCAGATGGCTGGACCTCGCCTGGTCGCGAGGCTCTTTTGTCACCCGGAAGCGTCGAGCGGGGCGGGGCGCGTGGCCTCGCAGTCCGGTCGCGTCCAGGTGCCGTGCAGATGCACTAACATTCTAGTTGTTTCAGTTTCATGGGTTCAAAGCGTCGCACAGAGTGCCTCTTCCTCATCCCACTGTCGGGCTGGGCCCCCGCTCCCACCCCGCTCCGCCCCGCTCAAGGACGTTGCAGCGCGGTCCATACCCGTGCGGACGTGATCTTCGCCACGTTGGGCGGCAGAGCACTCTGAGCTGGTGTTTGAACCTCGCAGGATTCTCGTTTTTAAATGATAAACCTTGGCTAAACCTTGCTGGCCAGAAACCTTTACTGCAAATGGATGAAGTCGAAACAAGAATCACTCAGGTCGAGTGAAAATTCTTACTTGAATTATTAAGTCATAAACGAGAATGTTTATCAAATAATAGGGTGAGGTTGAAGTTGAAGACCCGAAGAGCCTCACTTCCATTTGGAGGGTGAATCTTCTCACTCATTTCGAGCAAGGAACCTCTCACAGAGAAAATGGTTACATTGAATTAATGGTAATTCCCTCCGCTCAACGGAAATATCTGTTCATAAAGACATGACAGGTGTTATGTTAACATGGTCGTGGGTAGCTGGATTCCTGCCGCCCGCCTGGTACTCCAGTAAAACATAGTCTCCCTAGTGCCCCTGTTCCTGTTATGGTCCTTGGTCCTGCCAGAGCTGCTGTACCTTGTCCCTTGTGCCGCCGACTCTGCTTGACGTGGTTTGACACTCCCACCTCACCACTCTGCCCCGTTCAGCCAGCCCCTGACTGGCACGGCCCGTCGCGCGTCGCGCTCCTTCCCTCCTTGACTGGTAACAGATCTCTTCTCCCTTTCCCCCTCCCCTCCCTGCTTCCTCCCTCCGAGTCAAAAAAGCTTCAGAGAAAGTGCCAGCAAGCATTTTTGGCCCCTGATCAAAAGTAACGCTGAAAATGTACTGGATGTGGAGGTAGGGTTCTTCTGCAGGACTCTGACACCTAAAAAGTTTCAGGTAACGTTTATTCTCTTAATAATCTCAAAAAATAACTAAAATTATAATGTTGTTTGTTTTTAAATATTGAATTTACTTAAAGTAACTAAGGATCTACTATCACATAGAAAGACATACTATCTTTATACATTCTCAAAGATTTGCAGACAAAACAACAATCTTTGTACAACATTAACAGATTTGCATGCAGATTTGCTATCGTTTCCGTCTTATGGCCCTAGCGAAGCCGTTATTCTGAACTTTTGCTTGAAATTACAAACAGTTTAAATGCTTCGCCAAGCATACACTAAATACAGTTTACAAAACAAACCAAATGGTTGTATTGTGGAATAAAGGTTTATTTTCACAATTTCAAACCTGCCAAATTCTTCTCAAAGGTTTTAATTGTGCGAGTGAATGGGCAAACCTCAACAAATGTTCGCGGCACAGTATAACAGTCACCTCGTATTTTCACATTCACAACACTCTACAATCGGATTTAAAGCCTCTCCCTTCTTTGAGCACAATTCACCATCACTAGCTTAATCAAGTTTTAGTCAGTTATTTCTTTCGGCGATTGTAGTTGTTTCAGGACAAAGGAGTACCTACTAGTAGTAATACTGGAAAAGAAGCAGGCGCGCTATAAGGGGGGGGGGGCTCTAGTGAGGCGCCTGAAAGGTGGGCAATTTGTGCCACCAAAACCCCTGTATGTAGGCAACCCACGGTGCATCGCTCCCCCTGTCAGCCGGTCCAGCCGGTCCTTATACCGCGCCTGAA
Source organism: Frankliniella occidentalis (assembly GCF_000697945.3). NCBI lineage: Eukaryota > Metazoa > Arthropoda > Insecta > Thysanoptera > Thripidae > Frankliniella > Frankliniella occidentalis. The sequence goes on along the minus strand of NW_026267395.1, from coordinate 300,516 downwards.
TAGAAGTAAAATAAAAGAGGTTCATGCCATGAGAAGGCCGCATCTCTTTGAAGTGTGCCCTCCTGGGGCTTCTGGTGGGGTGGGTAAGTTACACTCTAAAAACCTCATGGATTAGGTTGTACATAATCACGCAGAACATAACAATGCACAAATGTGTGCATAGTGGTCATGGTGCTCGACTAGCTGCACAAAGTCCTGCAAGCATTTTGCACAACATCATGCATAAAGGTTTTGTGTTCACCGAGCAGTAGGGCCATGCGATTTCCAGATTTTGATATCGCCATACGATATTGACCACGTATTGACATCGACTCGATGCATCGAGTCTCGATAATATCTAGTTATCGCAATATCGAACCATACGGAGAAACGATATGTTTGAAAATGGTCGATATATCGCAATAAATCGTAGTATCGAGCAACCTCGATATCGGACAATATCGTATCGATATCAAAATATCGTTGTATCGCACAGCCCTACCTAGCGGACGCTGCAGGGATGCGGCTTTGCCTAACTCTATCCTCTCGTACGGCGCCAATACTGCAGCGTCCGCCCCGTCCCGGTACTGCTTGATGGCGGCGACCAGGTAATGTGTCGGTGGAAAATAACTTTGGTTGTACTCTTGTTTTACTGCCTGCAGTATTACCAAGTTCGGCCAAGAGTTCCTCGGGAGCACCAACGAATCAATGCGCGTAGAAATGCGCTAAAAAGGTTACACATTGGACACGTGTTACATTCATTGATGAGCTTAATACACGTCACTAGTATGTCACCTTCTTTGTACATTTTTACGCGCTTTCCATGTGTGTGTGGCTCTTCGTTTCCCCCACAACAAAGACTGTGAATGACCCACACCATTTGCGACGAATAGCCGTAGGATGCGCCCGCTGATTAGCTCAGCACGTCTCTCGCAAAGAACTCGAGCGTGCCGGGTATGATGCGCTGGAAGTTCTTCCCCGCCCAGGCCTTGGAGGTAAAGTCGGCCTCGTGCATGTTCTCCTTGGTGACGTTGTCGAGCTGCAGGCGGTCCTCCGGGTCCGCCACCACGGCGCACAGCACCGTGTACACGGCGCTGAACCCGAACAGGGACTTGGAGAGGAACTCGTCTCGCAGCCCGCCCAGCGTCCAGCTCACGTCGCCCAGCCCCAGCGCAGACACGTACTCGTTGAAGTAGTCGCAGTAGGTCTGCAGCAGCACGTCCAGCTGCTCCTCGCGCACCTGCAAGGGAGATCGTGGAAGAATAATTATTGGTTATACAAAACTGTAAAAAAAAGTGTAGTGCTGGATTATCGTCAAAAAATAAGTATTTGACATATAAAGGCGTAAATTTAGAAACCATAACAAGAAAAACTTGTTCATACTTTTAAAAAACTGTTACAACTTTATCTTCTGATATTCAGCGAAACTATATGTTCCGAATATTTATCCCCCTCATCCACCCGACACACTCACACAGTTAAAACCTTCCAAAGCAAGTGCTTGCAATTGCAAGGGATTTGGCATTTTGCTTTGCAAGGTTATAACTGTGCCGACATTAAGGTAATGCGACGCGCTCGGTAGGCCAACCCGTGGGGCAGCTGTGCTGCAATATGGATCATCCAGAAAGTGCGTCCGTCATTCGCCGTTGCGAATATGCCGAGTTCAGCTCAAGCCAGCTCTCATACAGCCTGATGGGTAGGCAATATCTTGTCTGCAGTGCATTCGTGTACTGCGGAGTGGCCTACCCCGAGTCTCGCAGGCGCCGAGCACCCGGAAATTTGCCGAATGAATGTGAGAAAAGCGAGCCACTACAGCCAGCCGCGTTATCTAACTCGGATAGCATACTGTACCTCCTGCTTCACGCTCGTCGTGATGAAGTACTGCAGGTCCAAGGCGGGCGAAGAGAACCTGACGAGCTGCAGGTCGATGATGCGGATGTCCCGCGGGGCGGCCGAGTCCACGTCGTCGGCGTCGTACGTGAACATCATGTTGTTGATCCAGTAGTCGCCATGGTTCAAGACGTTGATCCCCGTGGCGCTGGGGGCGACCACGTCGCACATCTTGTGGTACATCACCTTGGAGAGGCTGGCCATCTTTTCCCCGTAACCCTTGCCTTTCGTCTGCAACAAGTCATGAACGTGAGTCGATGCTGGGGGACACGAACTGGACACGAGCTCGGGCGCGGACATTTTCTAAATGTAAAAGGACAATTTTTTTCCTAAAAATGTTGTCGTGCACATGCACATTCAGAGAAGATGCCATTTTTTTCCTAAAACTGGACGAATTGTGTTAAGTTTTACATAATTTGTCCAATTTAGGAACAAAATTACATCCTTTCTGGATTTACGAAAACGTTCGTTGCCTGTTAGGGAACAATTCACTGTTATGTCAAGTGCGATAAATTTCATACAACTTCATGCGATAATAGCCAAAAAGCGATTCCCACAAAATATTGCACCTGGGGGAGCCGTAAAAAAATTATCGCACTAAATTGGCATTCGTCATTGCATTAAGTGCGATAATTTTGGCATATTTTTCTGCGATAATTTATCATTGCAGCAAAATATGTTAAGATTTATCGCATTCAATGCAATGACAAATGTCAATTTAGTGCGATAATTTATCATCGCAGCAACAGGTGTTAAAATTATCGCATTTAATGCAATAACAAATTATTGCTCTAAATTTGTAGTCTTCATTGCATCAAGAATTACAGTGAAAATGGTCCCTTTCCATTTGGAGTGCCCGAGTCACTTACCCCCTCCCAGGTCTCTGCCTGGTCGCCGAACTTCTTGAGCTGCGCCTCGCTGTGAAGCCGGGCGTGCTCCTCGTCCTGGGCGTTCTTCCCGCGCACGAACATGGGCTCGCTGTAGTCCTCCACGGCGGAGGGGTCCTCGCGGTGCAGGGCCACGGACAGCGCGTGGTACCGCGCCAGCAGCTCCAGCGCTCGCTGCAGCAGAAAGGTTATGTAAACAGGACTTGCAATCCTGAAATAAAGTACACTGGAAACGCAGAGGTGTGTATGTCACACATTTGTAGGTGTGTGAATGCCCACTCGTACAATTAAGGGAGTAAAGGTGTAAATTTTCTTTTGAAAATCACACACTTTGTGCCACCGTGTAAGAATGGAGTCCACGCACCTACAAATGTGCGACATTCTTACAGTTTCCAACACGTTGTTTCTCTCACCTTGCAGTGCACGATGTCCAGCTGCCCCTGGCGTTCCTTGTTGCGGAAGCCGTACACGGACAGGTCCTCCATGACGAGCACCCCGTCTTCCTCGCTCTAATACAATATGTTGGTATTTTATTCGGCTACAAGTTTTGTTGTTGTTTTTGTTTAGATCGAGAGGCTCAGCTCTTAAATGTTTTCATAACGTTAACGTTATGTAGTGCACGTCTAGCACAAGATCCTTCCGATCGTCTTGGGTCGATTTTTGGATTAATAATTGAATAACCTATAGCCGTTTTCAGCTGTCAGATCACCCCCCCCACCCCACCCCCCAAACCGGATGCGGCGGGTGGCGCCACCGGAAGGCTCCACTAAAGAGTGTCACGCACCCCTGCAGCGCCCTGCGAAGTGATTCCAGGAGGTCGTTTCTGAAGCAGTTCCCAGTGTCCTTTGCCGGTCGTGGACCTTGACAGAGCCACGCCATACACCCCCGATGAAAACAACATGAGGCAATCAGTAACTCCAAAACACGCGACGCCGGCGCCGCTGCAGGAGTTTGGGACCACTTGAAGATATGTATAATTTCCGACCTGTCGTGGTCTATTTCCGTACGAGAATGTATAGGTCAGAAAAGAAAACAGGGCTGTTGGAGTCAACTACTTACCACCTCCCCTTCCCACTCCCAAGACTCCCAATCTTCCCTAACGTCGATATGATGCCGCCATAATGGCCTCAAGGTCCGTCAAGGTCTCACTCATAAAAGTTATATTTTCGATTGCATTTTCCGTGCCGAGTAAAGGTTCTTGAATGCGATACCAAAAAATTTCCTATTATTCAGCTGTCATTTTTATCTACTTTTCCAATCTCAATTAGGAGTGCTGAAAATGATTTTCTACAATCTTAACTGAATGCAAGTTTTGAATCCGGTGCAAGAGTAGGCCTATGCAAATTCGTAACTTTATTGCTATCAATTCAAAATTGCATGTGGTTAGTGACGTTTGTCCAAAAACCCATGTTCATATGAACAGACATACCACTGCGCGGTGGGCTTTACCTTGAGCATCCTGGTCTCCTTGGTGAAGAAGCCGAGCCTGGTGACGAAGTCCTGCATGAGCTCTCCCCGCGGCGGCGCCTTGACGATGATGCTCACGGGCTTGTCGCCGGCCGTGGCCTGCACCCGCCACATGCACGAGCAGTAGTTGTCGCCGTCCGCCACGGCCGCCTTCACCACCACGTCCCGGATGGAGGACGGGTCCTCGCCCACGGCCTCGGCCACCAGGTCGGCGTCGATCCAGTCGGAGCTGCCGTCCGTAATGGTGGGCCGCTGCACGTTGTTGTTGGCCACGTCGCTGTCCTTGGCGAGCACGTGGCCGTTCGACAGGGTCCCCGCCATTTCCGGCATGTCTGTGTGTCAAATAATATCAGTCGTGAGCCTCTTAACAGTCAATTAATTATGGCTTTGTTTTGTCTCGAATCATTAGAACATGCTCACTCAATCTTTTGTTCGCTTTTGTTCCAGGATAATTGTTAAAAAAACTACGTGAAAAGTTAAGTACAAAAAAAGGATTAGGTTATATAATCAAAAATCGGCCATAAAGTTATTAATAATAAATTAGTCATGGCAGCGAAAATTTGCCGTAGATACAATTGCGTAAGGAAGCAAAGTTGGGTAGGGACCAATAAACAATTCGTATTAGCAGCCAAGAAATGTTTGGTCACGCAGCTGCGACTAATTTTTTGAATGTAATTCGTTAGATATCAGTTTCATTATCAAAAAACAGTAGTCCGGAAATTAACTGAAATATCAGTTCTGGCAACAGATTCTCGGTTGTGATAGCAGATTTTTGTTTTCCGTGAGGAGTTTCGAAGTAGAATACTGACGATGTATCCCTCTACTTTAACTCTACACACAGCAGGACGATATCTAGTCCGATTCTAAAGGAAAGGGGCTGCAGCGCTTTGCGATCATCCAAATGTTCGTCTGTCATTCGCCGTGTTACCGTAACGAACCTTCCACGTTCAGCGTACGCAAGCTCCATAGCGCCTGTTAGGTAGGCAACATGTAGCCTATAGTGCACGCGTGTACTGCGGGGTGGCCTACCCAAAGTCTTGCAGGCGCTGAGCTCCTGTTATTAACGAATTATTTTTATTTATTTTTTTAAAACGAACGTACTCTTTTTCCGTGCACGTCCACGTATAGGGAAGGTTGAAAATATTGCTTCGGGCATTTTTTCGGGTGGAGTGTAGGGGTAGGGGGGAGAGGAGGAAGTGATAGATAAAAGAATGACCAAAAACGCCACTCCGCGTCCAAACGACTGGCCCGCACGTATGGTACTGGTAGTGTCTCCCACTCCAGCTCGCGCCTGCGGCTCGTGCCCACTATCGCCGCGAAGCATCGCGATCGGTAGTGACTGCCTGTCCATCACTGTCGTCGGCAACGTCACAACACAGTCACCGCCGTCACCGCCGTCACCGTCTCATCCGCGGCCACGCAACGCCTCGCCGGGATGCAGGGCGAGGGGCAGCGCGGGGCGTTTTACCGGGCGTTACATAAAGCGACGCTGGGCGCTCCAGCCAGGGGTTCGAGCGCGGAGTCGCAATCTGCAGCGGAGCAGATGAGGCTCGCGGCCAGCCGGGCGGCCAGCCGGGCGGCCAGCAGTGGGAGAGAGCGCGAGCATCACTCTTCACTTTCGCGCCATTTCCGAAGCGTGGCGCGGGGAAGGCCATCGCACTCGCGCCGGGGAAATGAAACAAAACACGACCGAACCGCTCCAGCGCGTCGGCACGGAACGTCCTCGCCGCGACACACGCACACCACGCCACACAACGCTAGAAATGCGATTGAAAACCTCCCGGACTACAATTTATTGAAATCGTTATACGTAAAGTTGCTTGGCGGCCCTTTAGCGCAAACGACCAGCTGAGAGGTTGGCCTGGTTCACTCACGTCTCACGTCGTGGCTGGAGGACAGCGAACGTGGTCGTTTACCTCTCTCTGCACCGCAAATGTGCGTTTCAGAACAAACACTAGTGTTGTGGGCCGCGGGGGCCATGGTGCCTTGCGGGCGGACGGAGAGGCGAGTCCGCATCACTGGGGTTCACACACCCGGTACTCACACAGATCTCGCGTGAGAATCATAATGTATGGACTTGGACCAAGAACTGATTCTTCGGGGCCGGGGCGTATACATGCAAAGGTGGCGGTCACGCATTGGCACTCTCTCCCCCTTGCTCTCTCTGTCCCTCTCTCTCCCTCTGCTGCTGCTGCTCACCGAAGCCTCCGACACACACACAGCCCATGGTGAGCCGCGCGCGCGCCTCGCCTGGAGGGTCGGCCGCCCCTTGGACACTGCGGCCCGGTGGGACACGGCGGCTGGCGGCGGCCGACAGGGGGTCACAAAGAGCTCGGACCGGGCCGAACAGCGGCCGCGAGCCGACGTCAGCGTGACGTCAGGGGGATGTGTCGTGCCCGCACTTAGCCCGCGCCAGCCGCCTGCCCGGAGTCTAGTGTCTGCCTGGAGTCCTCAAGGACGCCCGCCAGCCTGCAGCAGCCAGGTAATGTGTGGCCAAAGTCCACAGCAAGCGAGGGCTTCTGGGTACCAATTACGGGTGGATCTTGAAATGATTTGCGTCGGCGGATGTCGAAACTTCTCTGGAATTTTCTCCACGACACCCTGGCCGGGTCCGGTCTCACACTTTTTGGCGCAGGAGGACACCATGTGGCCTTGCAGCCTTTGCAGTCAGTCTCACACTTTGAGTTTCCAGAGTTCTTCCAGGATCCCCACCAAACATATTCCCGCCCTTTAAACCGAATCTGTGCGCATAATGCGTCCCGGGCGGCCCCGGACATGCACCCCGGTGTGCGCAGTGAAACGTTTCCTCTGTCACCAGCGGCCGATGCTTATCGGGCACACATAGCGTGACCAATCGCTGCGCATTGTTATTCCTCGCTCTAATACAATATGTTGGTATTTTATTCGGCTACAAGTTTTGTTGTTGTTTTTGTTTAGATCGAGAGGCTCAGCTCTTAAATGTTTTTATAACGTTAAAGTTATGTAGTGCACGTCTAGCACACACAGATCCTTCCGATCGTCTTGGGTCGATTTTTGGATTAATAATTGAATAACCTATAGCCGTTTTCAGCTGTCAGATCACACCGCTCGCACGCGACTCGAGTGCATTTCGCTAAGCACTGCGAGATTTTGTGTAGATGTTTCATATTATTTACTTATTTTTACATTATACAACTAGATAAGTCTCAGAAATTGTGTAAAACTTTCAACTTTCTAACGTAATTTGACAGTTTAAATCGTAAAATTGAGTCCTGGTGGTCGGTATCGGAACAGTTTCCGTCCGTCCGAAAATCTAACTAGCCCGAGGGATCCCCCACTCTCCATGTGGGTGTAAAATGAGTTACGCGAGTACTCGCGAGTATTCGAGAGTTTTGGTGAGTTACGTTACGCGAGTATTGGATAATATTCGTGAGTATTTGGCGAGTATTTCTCGATTTTTTGGCTAGTTGGCGCGAGTTTTTCACGAGTTGCCGCGAGTATCGCGAGTATCGTGCGAATATTTTTTCTCGTGTACAACGAGTGTAATGGTGGGGGACTCCTCGGTACAGCCTCTCTGTTGCAGCCGTCAGAGAGAGAGAGAGAGAGAGAGAGAGAGAGAGAGAGAGAGAGAGAGAGAGAGATCTCATTGAGGTCCCACCACGCGAACTTGCTGGCAGCTGGACTGGTCATGGTCATCTGGCAAGCTATAATTTGGCTGCTGGCAAAGTGACCCGAGAACCAAGAGCATTTCGTCACACACCCATTATTTTTCGTTTTCGTGAGCCGGACTCAGATGGCAGAAAAGCACATTTTGAGATTTAAGCAAAAAGATGTTCAAATGAAACGATAGGATGGGCGGAAGAACAGACATACAGCGACTGACTGACTGACTTTGCAAGGCACAGTTCGTAGCTTAATGCTCCAGATAACACATGCCCGTGTACCGAGAGCACACAAAATAGCTCCCGGCTGAAAACACTAGGACGGGACTTTACTAAATGACTCTGCATCGTCAGCGCCCCCAAGGGTAAACAGGTGATAAAAGGCGTAAGAGCCGTGTCAGTCCAAGAGAAGGGCTGCGTTTAAGTGTCGCCGGAGCCGATGCCTGGTGTGGTGCGTGGATGACCAAGCAGAGTCGCAGGACGCAGTCACTGCTGTTTCTGCTCGTGGAGACCTCAATCGATAAGGGATGGCCGATCTCAAGACGACGCGATACCAGATTCCAAAGCGATGGCCGATTACGGTCAGGCGGACGGCGGACGGCCGACAGTAGTAGGCAAGCCTAAAGCAAGCCTATAAAGACAAGTCTCTAGAGGCAAGCCCACCCGAACGGGCGCGTGCACCGAAACACCCGGTGCAGACAATGGTTATTACACCCGCTACACTCATCAGCGACGGCGGCGGCGTGAGACCCTGCGCGTCTAGCATCCCCGCTCGTGTGTGCAGATCGGGGGCAGAGATCGAAAAGCTGCCCTGTCATATTGTTTACTCCATAGTGTCCCCGGAGACGTCCGTGGACGGACATTGGGGTGGGCAAAACACCCAGCCACGAGACTGCTCACGAATTCTATACATACTTTGACTCGTTTGATCAATTTATATTTTAAAAATCCTGTTTGTGTACTATTAATTGTGTTGTAGGCGCGTTTGAAGGGGGCGAACGGCGACCCCCCCCCC
>NW_026267395.1:290022-290652 GCF_000697945.3 Frankliniella occidentalis | reverse complement strand
GAATTGTGTTAAGTTTTACATAATTTGTCCAATTTAGGAACAAAATTACATCCTTTCTGGATTTACGAAAACGTTCGTTGCCTGTTAGGGAACAATTCACTGTTATGTCAAGTGCGATAAATTTCATACAACTTCATGCGATAATAGCCAAAAAGCGATTCCCACAAAATATTGCACCTGGGGGAGCCGTAAAAAAATTATCGCACTAAATTGGCATTCGTCATTGCATTAAGTGCGATAATTTTGGCATATTTTTCTGCGATAATTTATCATTGCAGCAAAATATGTTAAGATTTATCGCATTCAATGCAATGACAAATGTCAATTTAGTGCGATAATTTATCATCGCAGCAACAGGTGTTAAAATTATCGCATTTAATGCGATAACAAATTATTGCTCTAAATTTGTAGTCTTCATTGCATCAAGAATTACAGTGAAAATGGTCCCTTTCCATTTGGAGTGCCCGAGTCACTTACCCCCTCCCAGGTCTCTGCCTGGTCGCCGAACTTCTTGAGCTGCGCCTCGCTGTGAAGCCGGGCGTGCTCCTCGTCCTGGGCGTTCTTCCCGCGCACGAACATGGGCTCGCTGTAGTCCTCCACGGCGGAGGGGTCCTCGCGGTGCAGGGCCAC
>NW_026267395.1:258197-284732 GCF_000697945.3 Frankliniella occidentalis | reverse complement strand
TGGAGGGGTACGGGGTATTTTGGGCCGGGAAGTAAATGCAGAGGCAGTGCCTCCTTTCCTGAAAAGACAAAAATAGTAAATTTCTGGCAAAATGGTTTGAGAGGGAGTGAAAGGAAAGAAAAAGGATAAAGGTCTCTTACAAGGTATTTGAAGAAAATTCATCCCCAGACTGCTCTTGGTCACTTTAAAAATCATATCTTGGACCAAATATTTGCCGTGTTGCAGTCCCATGTGCATAGGCAACCCAAACGCACGACCGCATAGACTGCAAAAACATGATTGTTAAGTCCTGCCTTTCCAGGGCATTTGTAAAAGGTAAATTTAGCAAATGCCATCCAGAAAAACTTTGAAAGGCACGAGTTCACACTTTTTTTCTCAGTGTAAAGCATAAGCATATGGGTATGGGTCGCTTGGTCCACCGGCGCCAGGATTTGCTTATAGAGGGCCATGTTACAGTACGTAATGTTAGTCTACTTGGCAGCGGTCACCATCACTGCAGAGTTTATGTCGTCCTGTGTGCACACCCCAGTGCGAAGAGGTTTTTGATGCGATATCGAAACGATAACGTCCAGATATCGAATGTCGTAAATTGTATCGTAAACGATAAAAAATGTACCTGATTTCGATACATTTCCGACATGCGATGTCGAAACGATGTCGTATCGATATTTCATTTCTCACTGGGACCAGGCCCACACACACTGCGAGTTCCGGTAGTTCTTACACCATTCTGCGATCAAAAGAATCAGACAATCCGAAGTGCGGGAGTATGAAGTGGTTTGCAGTCGATCCGAACAAAGTCCGAAGTGCGCAAGGCGTATCCGCACTCCGCACACACTAAATGGCGATGGACAACTTTTGCACGTTAGGCTAGATGTGTCCTTTGCTGTATCAGCTTAAGGGATTGCTGCCGGGAAGCAGGCAGCAAACCGGACAGCAAAGCCCGATTTCACCCGATTTTCACTGTACTTTTTACTGAACTTGAGTGAACTTTCTCAAGTCCAAAAAATGGTGCTACCACAATAAAAATAAAGTGTCATGTCGCATAATGTAAAAATTAGAGTGAAATCGGGCTTTGCTGTTCGGTTTGCTGCCTGCTTCCCGACAGCAATCCCTTACCTGCTGATGCAACCCTTGTTTGTGCACATCTCCATCAGATACAAATTTATATCTACGCCACATACAAAATACAGCATTTGTACAGCCTAGGGACAATTAGTACCTCCGTACAAACAAATTTGTGTCTGATGAAGATGTGCGCAAGGCGGCGCAAGGACACATTTAATCTAGGTATTACAAAAATTGTCCTTCCCTATTTAGAGTGCAAGCAGGAGTTCGACACGGTTCGGCGTTACTCCTTACAGTGTAGCAGAGTTCTACGCCGTGGGGGATGAATATTTCAAGCCGAGACAAAACACGTGACCCCAAAGTAATTAGGTCGGTTTGGTGTCACTGTGGGACTGGAGGAAGTAGCAAGAGGAGGGCCTTTAATTGTCTTGGACATCACGCAAGCGCCGCGCTAGCAACGCGCAAGCACGACGCACATGGCGGGCCAAGTGTTTCGTTCGGCCAAGGCTACTATAAGTGTGTCACATCCAAACACCAAAAAGTGAAAAAAGTTTTCATTCAGAAGTGCGTATGACAGCCATGTTACACACAAAAGTGTGAGTGACAGGCAGGCATGTCACACTGTTGTGTGTGACATTTTGGCACGCACTTCTATTTGTCAAGTTGTTGAGGACTGTTTTATAGTATGACGGCAAATGTTACATTCAAAAGAGTGAGTGGTTAAGATTTTGTCACACACTTTGAAGCTAGAAAATGTGATCCATTTTTATTTTGCTTGGAGCGGGAGTCCCCGTCAAGTGCAGGAAGGCTTGGATATTTCCGAAAACTCTACAGATTCAGTTCCCAGCGGAAGGTAGTGGACGGGTGGGGTTTCCCTGGGTTTCCCGCCCTTTCTCTCTACTGAGCTCCAAAAAACACAAAGTCACGAGTCACCCTCCTCCCCACCCCTTCCCTGCACTCTGACAAAAAAAAACTAATTCTACAGCTAGCTAACTAAATATTATTTATGCATTGATAAGCTAAGTTCCGGCTGACTGGGAGGAGGGGGGGGGGGGGCACATTGCACCGTGAGTTGCCTACATGCATACTTGGGTTTTCTTGAGCAAATTGCCAATATTTCAGTTGGTTCATTAGAGGCGACAAGAGGGTTGTCCCTTACCCCCGCCCCCCGGTAACAGACCGCCCGTGTGCAGACACTTATCATTCGGTAGAACTCGCACATGTAAACGGAAGTGCCGACAGGTTACCGGGTCGGTCACGTTCACGGCCACACTCACCACCTAAAGCGCGGGATGCGATCTTCGCGCCAGTTTGGGCGCGTGCCCGCGTATGAGGTGCAGGGTTGCTGTCGTCTGCTGAGGCAACTGAAGGCAACTGCAAGATGCTGGGGCAGTGCTGGGGCAGTGCTGGGGCAGTGCTGGGGCAGTTGCTGAGGGCTGCTAGAGCACTGATGGCCCTAGATCTGACTGCTGGGGCACGCTGGGGCACAGATCTGATGACACTGATGACAGCCGGTTGCTGGGGCACGCGACAGCTGCAGTGCGGCGCGGAGGCGGTGCGGCGCGCGACGAGACTGGAGTGACGGGAGCGCCTGCCTATCTCCTCTGCGGCCCCCGCGTCACAACACGGACGCCCCGGGCTCCCAGCTAGGGCCCCGGCTATAGGGCCCCGGCGCGCGCACCCGCAGCAGTCGTGGTCCAAGCTTAACAATCGCGGACTGTTGGCGCGGGAGGCTGGCGGTGCGGCTGGAGAGGGGGCAGGGAAAGGCGGGGAGAACGGCGCGGGGAATGACGGTGCAAGGTCGATCCGGGCGCAATGGATCTGACCCCGGTAAACCTAATATGGCCGAGGAAATGTCCAGAAAGCAGTGGTCTTCCCTCCCCAAAACAAAGTTATTAAAAACAGACAGTGGAATAATCATACTTTTTATTTTTTTAAATTCAATGAATAAAATTTGTTGAAAAAGATAAATATTAGAATAGATGTCTTCTTTAAGACTGTGGAGGGGTACGGGGTATTTTGGGCCGGGAAGTAAATGCAGAGGCAGTGCCTCCTTTCCTGAAAAGACAAAAATAGTAAATTTCTGGCAAAATGGTTTGAGAGGGAGTGAAAGGAAAGAAAAAGGATAAAGGTCTCTTACAAGGTATTTGAAGAAAATTCATCCCCAGACTGCTCTTTATGTAACCCAGTGGAAGCTACTTGAACATCTTCTGAGTCTTCATCTACATCAGAAGTATTGATAGAATTTTCTTTACTATCAACCAAATGTATTGAAATTTCAGGAACAGTTATCTTTGAAACATCTGATGGAAGATTTAAGAGCTCATTAGTTAAATTAAATGTGGGTTCGGTTATTTTTTTATCATTCCAGAGAACTTCTTTGGATGACATTATTTCTCCCTCATATTCCTGGGGGGCGTCACTTGTATCACTTCCTGATAATGAATGTTGATTTGGCATTTCATGGTTTTTCTGCTGGTTTCCTGTTCTAAGTTTTCTGCAGTGCCAATTATTTTTTATGCTTACATTGTGCACCTCAGTTATTTCAGTATTCTTTAAAAAAATAAAAAAATATCTCATTAAACTGAAAATAATGTAAAACATTTAACTTCCGATATACAAACCATGTCATTCCCAACTTGTTCTGTTATGCGATGTAAGATATTTTGTCTTAAGTGCTGAGGAGTAGAGGGGCCAAACATCAAAGATGTGCTACCCTCAGAAGGTTCCGATTCTGACTGTGTGGTTTCTCCATTATTTTCTGCAAGGACGCAAATTATGACAGAGGTAAAAATGTGAAGATAGCTACTACATGCACCACATTTGCAAAGAACTTTGAGTATGTGTCATATTTCTGAGCCAGTTAAGTCTGGATTTTTCTATGGGTCTGACCTGGTAGAGTGTAACAGGCCTCTAACAAGTTCTCTCCACTTAGTTCTCCATTAATATTACGAACAGGATCACTTTCATCAAGTTCGTCTCCTAAGAGTTCTAGATCTTCCTGGTAGTATTCAATTCAAAGAAGCTGTTTACAAAAATAATCAAGATTGTAATTGAATAATGCTAACAGTACTCACATCATCTTCATCTATCATCTCTCCCTCACTAATTGTAAAGGAAGCTGTACTGAAATTTGAACAACGAGGTAAGCTTTTGTGGAACTCCAGAATATGCTGCATTTGCTTTCTGATCTCTGCATTGGTTTGTTTCTTAATATTATACTCTAAGGCCTCTTGTAAACCAATTGCTAATGCAGCGTCATTTAGTTTAGGGTGTGTGATTAAACTGTATAATGTTCCATTTATATAAGCCAGTGCCTGTAAACATTTTGAAATAAAATTACGACTTAAATGATACTAAAATAATAAGAAGATTGATTGCAGTTCCTATAATATATCCACCTGGGTTACTGGAGTTGAAAGCAAACGTATAAGTACAGTGAGCACATTTTGGGCCATAGGAATACATAGTTCTCTAGCAGATTGATGGAGACAGAGGTTCATTAGAAGAGCAGTGCCGTACTCAACTGAATACAAGGACTCTTCATCATGATTTGAAAATTGTTGAAATAACCATTCAACCATGCCAGCTTGGATCATTGCAACTCTTTGGTTTCTCCTGAAACCAAAATTGAATCACACTTCAAATTTAAATTTATTGTTGGTTGCTGGTAGAACTGTTTTGAGAATTCTTTAACCTTAGACTAAGCTTCTGGAGGGCTGCCAACAGCATATTTTGAGTGGTAGAATCAGAAGATATTCCATCAAGCTGTTGCAGGACAGCGGCAGTGACATTTACAGTTTGAGAATTTTGAGCTAAATAATTGCGACCAGACTGAACAGAGGCAACTGTGTTCAGCAAACGAGCAACTGACTGTTGCAGAGGGTGAGGTGTAACAACTCCAAGGGGTGCAAGTAAGCTTTTGAGTAATGAACCTTTTTTTAGATTAAGTAAATCCCACCACACATATTGACTCATGATGCACTCTCTTTTCTGAGAAGAACTTTTTGTTATAGCCTGTATGTAAAAATAATGAAATAACTTTACATAACTTGACTGTAGTAAAAACATTGGAACATTTAAAAGAATACCCAACGTAATGCTTGTAACAGCAGGAGACGTGTTTTTACATTCCCTTCCTGTAAGTGTCTTTTGATTAAGGGAATGTGAAGTCTCCACTCACAGTTTGTTGACCTCACTGAAAATCTTCCTTTTATATCCTAGAAAAGAAAATCACAATTTATTTGGATTAGAATACTATCAACATGCCCCATGAAGTGATCATATATTAAAAATTGTTATATACCTTTTTAGAAATATCTTTTGCATTTATGTCATACAAAAAAAGTTCTGGATATATCTGCACACAGTTGTTGAGAGTTTGTCTCAAATCAATTTGCTGACCTCGTGCACTCATCTCCAAGGCAGCAGTGAGTTCTGAAGCAACACCTAGAGACACAAAAAATACCCAACAGGTAACATTTAAACTGAATTAAACTAACACTTAAATCTAAAATATAATCAAAAACACAAACCTATTAAATTGTGATAGTCACTGTGCAGCTTACTGAACTTTGTCTTCAGTTGTGTATAGTTAAGGTTGTGTTCCTTATTTGGGTCTGATTTAGCTGTTATTGATTCACTCCTTAAAAAGATGTTCTGTTTTGGCTGTGAGGACAGCAGAGCATTTTCATTGTGTCTTTTAACAAAGAAGGATAAATTATCATAACTGCCCATGAAATCAGAGTTTTCAATTTTTGAAAGCTTCTGCTGACTCTCTTTTTGTGTATTTGTCGATTTTCCGATTTTTTCTTCCCATTTATGAGGCTTAATGAGAATAATGTCATGAGTGTCTTCATGAGAAAAACAATTACAATTACTGCTCTGTTTAGAAACTGATTCTGGGGAACTATATTCATCTGCATGCAAAGTTGTTGGAAGATAAAGGACAATTTTGGGAACGTTAAAAGTAGGTGCACTGCTGCTACACAACTCCTCATTGAATTTCAAGTTGTATCTCTTTAAACCACATTCTCTTTTAAAAGTTGTAGCCGTTTCAGATAAGTTCATGTGTATGAGGTACTGCAGGGCAAAGGTTTTAAATTAATTTACAACATATGGTCAACCATATCCAAATAATTGTCCTTGAAATCCGCTGTTTTAACTTACCTCAAAAACTAGTTGAAAATAATACGAATCTGAACATGAACGGACCATTTTTGTCATTTTTATTGCATCACTTTAAGATCAGCATACCCAAACCTGAACGCCCTAACCAATGAGAGCACTCTTGGTGACAAGGGATTTTGGAGGCAAAGGTACCTCTGGTGCATTTTCAATGTGGAATTCTCGTCAGCTCAAGGTAATCAATGCTGTGGATCAATACTTCAAGTCTGCGGCGCGGGCGCGCTGAAGGGAAGGGTATCCCCCACATGGGTACCACACCACGAGCACTAAAAACTCGCATCGATAAATCACCGGCTAGGCAACACAGCACGTGAATCTAAAATGCATTCTGCTTTTACATTAAATTGAGTAGAATTTCCTGACACGTAGCACGTACCATATCCTGACAAGAATTAATATAAACAGAATTCCCGCCTGAATGAACGCTACGAGAAACTGCTGTAGCGGACGGAACCACTACTACGCCCCCCCCCCCTCTTTTCCAACACAACAGAAACAGCTGATCAGGGGCCAAACGCAGTGAGTCTTTCTCCTTTTCCCATGCTTAATTGGACAATTTCGAACAGTAAGTCTTGGAAATAGTTCTTCTTGGCGTCTTGTAGACCATCTACATAGTTTTATAGGGATATTTGATGAATAACCCGCTACTACAATCAAACTAACCTATCTTTTCCAGTATGAATGTGCATCTTTTCTCTCTGTTTTTTTTTTTTTGCAGTCAAGAAAACGTCAGACCAAAGCCAGGCCACTGCTCACACCATAACAACAGAAACAGATAATTGACACTGCTTAGCCAATAGAACTTTGGATTGGACGTGACGCAAGATTGGACTTGGCCTCCTGCGCTGCGCTGCTGTGCCTACCGAGACTGGCCACAAGCCGAGACCGGAGACTGTCTACTTCAAGAGTTGGGGATAGAACCTGTTCGACGTTAACCAACTACTCCTGCCCTACTCAGAACTCTGTGAAGTCCGAAATGGTGTCCGAAAATGGTGCAGTAAACGAAGACCTGGTTAAGGAGAGACAAAACTGCAGTTTCAACACACTAGAACTAACTCATTTGCTTGATGGAGGAGAGGCTAAAACTCTTGAGAGGAAGGAAAGAGGTAAGCGTTTATCCATAAAAATCTCAAACAAAAATTGGATGTTCTTTTTGCCTTTAGTTATTACTTATGTTCTGTAGTACCCTGTTCCAACTGCGTCTGCCATTAATTTTCATTTGCAGAAGAGTATTTTCTCTCTGATCCTGCTTTCAAAGATGAAGTGCCTATGGAATATTTGAGTCATCAGGAACAGTATGAACATTCTGTTCGTAAAGCCTGTCATATGTTCAGGAAGCTCCAAGAAATGCCTCACGGTAGCATGGATAATTTCAGGTATGTCGCCTTTTATTTTTTTCTCTAATCTAATCATGCATCATATTTCTTAAATAACCCTTTACTTAACTATTTTATGTTTTCCTAGAGACAAATATTTGGATTGCACTTTTTATTCTATACCTCCATTCATAGTGTGGTGCTCTGTGATCTGTCCAGCTGCTAATGTATATGTTCTGGTTAGAGCTTGTGCTAGGCTAAACATACAAACTAAAGCTAGCATTGACCATATCAATTTTAGCTGTGTCCAGACAAGAGGGCTGCTTGGGCTGCTTGGGTTGCTTGGGTTTTGAAGTCTCAGAGAACGCAGAGACCCAGAGCAAAACTCGGTCTCTGTGGTGCACTGTGACCCAAGCAGATCAAGAGACCCCTTTGTCTGGATGGTGTTTTGGAAATCCTAGGTTGAACTGCAGAGTGTTCCTAAATTTGCTTGAATTAAGGAAGATTTTTTTTAAAAAATAGTTTCTTTGTTTTGAGGTAGGGGAGGAAGGGTACATTTACATTTTATTTTTCTGTCTAGAATATTCTTATCATGTCAGTTGCTGTTTGTATTGATACCAGCTATGCACTTGCACTTCAACATGTCAAACCTTTTATAACCCTAGGTTTAGCCGGCCACTTAGCTCTAACTATGACTGGTAATTGTCTCTTTGCTTGGGTTAACACAGTGGCAAAATTTCTTTTTCACAAGTTTTGCATGTTCCTGCACTATTGTATGTTCTTGCTATGACTCTTTCACTGGTACTTTTTCATAATTCAAAATGTACTCTGTCTGCTAATTTTGAAAGGATGGTAGAAATTAATACATACATAAAAAAAGTTTCTCTTTTCTTTCTTGAAAATTTCTATGAAATTGGATAAGATGGTATGTTGATGTAACCCTCAATAAACTGGAATTAATTATGTAACACATAGTTGTGTTTGTATCTAATCTACAATTTGTGAGTTAAGTTTGAGAATATCTCTCTTTTTTCAAAACAATCTTTTGTCAAGTCCCATCCTGTTGAAATTAGTGATTTGGTTCTTCCAAACATGCATGTTTTAGCACTAACTAAGATAATTCTTTGTGTTAATGGGAAGTAATTTCTGTATTTAGGGAACCACCAGTTGAGTCCGTGGCTCAGAGAATTAAGTGAGTACTCATACAACTTGTGTGGAATGTCAATTTTTTATTGTAGGGGTATTAATGTAATCTATTATGTGCATGGGATATCTTCTTACATGAGATAGGCGCTATCAGCATGGAACTTGAAAATATAGCTTGCCTAGATTGTTCATAAGCTGTGAACCCTTTTACTTTCTAAGAGGTGTCAGAGGCATATTATGTGCATGACATTTAGCCTGTGAAGTGTTTTATAAATTGTGTACTCATTCATTTATTTCTGATTCCATTGACATTTGTGGCCCTTGTTTTGATGCAAATTAATTTGCTCCTCTCAATATTTCAGCCCCAGTTTACCATTTAATAGCATTTTTCACTATTTGAGAGTTAATGTGTTAAAAATTGTGACTTTCAGGCAACTTCTCGGTGGTATGTTGGGGTCTGCAATTCTTAAGGATGGTAATCCTCTTGCACTGCACTATGTTATGTTTTTGCCTACCCTTGCTGGGCAAGGTACAGTTGAACAACAAGCTTATTGGATTTCACGTGCCTGGAATCTAGAAATTGTTGGGACATATGCCCAGGTTAGTTCATACTTACATTACTATTTATTATTTTTTAAAGAGTCTTATTAACTTACTCTTTTTACTATCAATGCTCTCACATACAGACAGAGCTTGGACATGGCACATTTATTCGTGGCTTGGAAACAACAGCCACTTATGATCCATCCACACAAGAATTTGTATTAAATAGCCCAACTCTGACTGCTTACAAGTGGTGGCCAGGCGGCTGTGAGTAATAGCAATATTTTTGTTGTGGAAGTGTTACTTTCTTATTCATAAATCCAATCAATTTACTTATTATTTTTGCTTTAGTGGGACACACTGCTAACTATGCAGTAGTTGTTGCTCAGCTTTATACTCAAGGCAAATGTCATGGCATTCATCCTTTTATTGTTCAATTACGAGATGAAGAGACACACATGCCAATGCCAGGAATCATTATTGGAGAAATTGGTGCCAAACTGGGAATGAACACCACTAACAATGGGTACCTTGGCTTCAAACAAGTTCGTATTCCAAGGGAAAATATGCTGATGAAAAACAACAAAGTACTGGAGGTATGTGTACTTGTTAAATTTCAGTCATGATACTTTTTGTGATTTTCTCCTGTTTCTTTTGTTTGTCAAAGTTTGTATTTTTCCTCTCCCCCTACCCCTTCCCCCCTAATCTATTAGGATGGAACTTACGTCAAATCTCCTAGCGATAAACTTACATATGGAACTATGATGTTTGTAAGGGTGGTCATCTGCCAGGACATGGCGAGTTATCTATCTAAAGCTGTCACAATTGCAACTCGCTACAGTGCAGTGAGACACCAATCTGAAATGAAGCCCGGGTACGTGTAAATTAGCATTCTACTCTCTTCAATTTCTTCATGTTGCCAAATAACTTTCTGCAACTGTTTGGTGGTGGTATAGAGCTCCGGAGCCTCAAGTTCTTGATTATCGTACCCAGCAGTACAAACTACTCCCTTCCATTGCCTCTGTTTTTGCCATGAAGTTTTCTGCCAATTGGATCTGGGAAATGTATAATGTGGTGAATAGTGAGCTTGATCAAGGAGATCTTGAAAGGTTGCCAGAGGTAAAATTGATACTGCCATAGGTTGCTTTCCGTTCAGCCTGTATGCAATCAACTAATCATGTTAAATACAAAGTCAAAATATTTACTGAAAGAGTGACATGTTTGACTGTATTTCAGCTTCATGCTGTGTCATGTTGTCTGAAAGCCCTCTGCACAAGTGATGCTGCATCTGCTGTAGAAATTGTCCGGCTGGCCTGTGGGGGCCATGGTTACATGAAATCAAGTAACCTGCCATCAACTTATGGACTAGTTACAGCTGCTTGTACATATGAGGGTGAAAACACTGTTTTACTGTTGCAGACAGCAAGGTATTCATACTTTAAAAGTGAATCAAATCATGGAATGCATACTGGATTACTTCATCTGTAAAGATTTGTCCTCCAGGTACCTAATGAAGACTTGGCAGCAGGCTCGAAGTGGACAAACTCTAACACCCTCAGTGGCATACTTAAATCTTTACTCTGACTGGCGGCAACCACGCACAGTGTGGGAAAATACTACAGACTGTGTCATAAAGGCATTTTACCAAGTAGCAGCTGGGTAAGTTGTAATACTTTTCTGTGAAAAGAAAATTTCAAGAAATTATTTAATTGTTTAAAATTTATTTTCTAGGAAAGTTAAAGCTGCTGCTGAGCACATGGAGCGGCGTGCTAAAGGTGGCATGACACCTGAGGATGCTTGGAATGAGACTTCCATTGAGCTTGTTGCTGCCTCTACAGTATGTAACTAATTTGGTGTTGTGTTAAGAGTTTTAAAATTTTAGTTGTATTTTTATTCATATTGTTCGTCCCTCCTTTTTCTCAGGCTCACTGCCGTGCTTTTATTGTAGAAAAGTTTATCGAAACAGTTTCTAAGACAGACGTTTCGCGACCTCTTCAAGCAGTATTATGCCAAATGGCTGAGCTTTATGCTGTTTACTGGTTGTTAAATAACAAGGGTGACTTTTTAATGGTAAGTTTTATCCTTATTACATGTCATGTGTGCCCAGCTTGGTTCCTTACTGTAATATAATTTATATTAATCAATCTATATAATTTGCAGTTCTCAAATCTGTCTCCTGCTGACGTTGATGGATTGCAGTTGTGGTTGGAACAACTTCTCACAAAGCTGCGCCCCAATGCAGTTGGAATTGTGGACTCTTTTGACATTCATGACGATATTCTGGCTTCACCTTTGGGGGCGTGGGATGGCCGTGTTTATGAGCGTTTGTTTGAAGAGTCTCAGAAAAGCCCCTTAAACAAGGAGCCAGTCAATAAATCTTTCCATGAGTACATGAAGCCCTTCCTACGATCTAACTTGTAATAAGATTAATTGGTGAATGGTTATCTTAGCCCATATTCATAGGAACATGCTCAACATTCCCCTACAGTTAAAGTAACATGTGATATGTAGTCTAGGGAATTTTTGCTTTGCATCTTGACATAATGACAGATTGCCGTCAGGTAGCGGTCTGTTTAAAAGACAATCTGTGATATGTGAATTAGGAGTAGGAAACTGTGTTAGTGCCTTTTCTACCTAAACAAATATCTTTGCCTTTTCCTCATAAATTCGATGCAAAACAATTTCATCATGTAATTAAGACAGACTGCTTTATTCTTCTGAACAAGTACTTGTATTGTTCATTTTAATAATGAATTTTTGCTTTTTTTATGACTTTGAGTTTTTGTTTGGTTATTAGTTTTGAAAGTTTAAGTTTCTTGTTTTTAAGGAATAATGTTTCTAATTTTACTCTTATCTTATCTATTATTGAGTTCTCTTTGTTGACTTATCAATATGTATGTTTATGTACCTACATATTTGGAAAATGATTTGTGTTGTCAACTTTAAATTATCTTATAATTGTCAGTTTTGCTAGCAAAAGGGGCTGGCCCAGTTTAAACATTTATCTTCTAGTTTGACCAAAGGAGGCGAGACCCAGTGGGGTTTGGCACTTGGCCTCAGCATTTATTGACCACACTCCATCCATCAGCTTTTATCAATCATCTTCCTCTCTTGATCGAAAGAGTTATAACTCCTTCGTTCAAGACCCTCTGATGCATTTATATACTCAACCCATCAATTTTGTAAATGATGTATTGCCATATTATTGTGTCTGTCATTTTGTCATGTTTGCTTTTCTTTCCTCTTTTTTAAAATCGTTTTGTATTGAAAACAAAGCAGTATTTTCTAACTTTTACATGTATTTTGTTATTATCTTTACTATTATTGGGAATCGGGGATGGGGGATATTGTGCAATTACAAGAGTATATACTGGTGTTTTTCAGGCCAATCAAATTGTGAGGTAGTCTTCAATTTGAATAAAATATTACATTTTGAATGTGTCTCTTCTGTCTTTCAAACCCAGGCATTATGCCACATCGTGCACCTTAAATGCTACTTTTAATTTTTCCGTCAGAACTGAACAATCAACGATGACCTTAACAAAAATGTGGGTTTGGCTACAATAAAAAAATCTTGTTGAAAATCCAAGTTGACGAGTTGACGGAATCATAACAAAAGATATTTTCTAAAAAAACTCAGCCTAATTTTTTAGTGCTGCATTCACATCAGCCAGCCCCCCCCCCCTTTTTTTTGATCCGTCTTGCTAATTTCTAAACTTGTCCTGTTAAGTTGGCAATTTGGAGGGCATACCAAATGCACAGTAGTGTATAGCTGTATAGTCAGTTCAGTTAACGAAGTACATTAATGCTATTGTGACTAATGTGACTGCACGTGATCAGTAGCTTTTAAAAAAAATACTTTAGTCGTCAGTGATTTAGTTAAGGAGATATAAGACCGCCTTGAATTAACGACTTATGCCCCCAAATGCAAATTTTCGTAAACTTTCTTCACAGATGTCAGGTCGGTTAGTGGTTACGTCAAGTACATCATCACGTACATATTGTTCTTCATCTTATGTTGACCATGCTTCTTATTTGTTTGCTTGTTTGAACGCTCTTGCCTCCTTGTTAGCGCGGAAACTTTCGGAAACTAAAGGAAATAACTTGTTGACATTATATTCATACATTGTTTCTAGTGTAATTGGATGATGCGCCATAACCAGGTAAAAAGGCCCCTGCTTTTATTCGCATTGTCATGTTGTGTGCGATTGTTATTACAATGTAGTTGCTAGAGACTTGCTAACTAACCTCATGCATGCTGTTCGTACTTGCGGAGAATTTCTCGTACATTCTCGTACTCTAAATGTTTGTTTTATCTATTATATATATATTTATAAATACGTAGTGAGAACGTTGTGATCTATGTAATTCGGGTCATTTTCGTCAATCTTTAGAGGAATGCTTTGGTCATTTACGCCGTCGGACCCATTTGACTCGTAAAAATATTAAAAATCAATGAAATTAGTTCGATTTCAAGTCCAGTTGAGGCTGTTTCATCTTTTATTACAATTTTGAAATCAAGCTCTACATATTTTACAACACAAAGCACAACACGATCATTTAATCGAACTCTTTAGAGCCATACTCTGTGTCTTCCAATATACTGCAAGCAATTTATTTTCTGTTGATTGATTTGTCTTTGACAGTGTCTGTTGTTGACATAAGTGATTTCCCACTTTTTTATGTCAATTTTTTAGCTAAATACCTTTTGCATTGGATTTTATTTTTACCATGTTATTGCATCACATGCATCAGGTACTTTTGTTCTGTGCAAACAAGAATTAAATGTAGTTGAATCACTTATGTTTAACTTGTATTTTTTGAAACAAAAAGTGGAAAAACATGAAGTTATACTATTGCTCTTATCATTAAATTGGCAGCTGATCGGTCAACACTACAGTTTCGTTTTCTAATTTCAGTTCAATTCAAAATGTTTCAAGTTAGAATAGTGACAGTAGATCACTATATGTCCACCCCTATTCCAGGCTTGGATATAAGCTACTCAGAGTTTCGAAAATCTGCAATTAAACAAGTGCCTGTCATCAGAATATTTGGCACTACACCTACTGGTGAGTTTCACGTTGTACTATTAGCCTTTCGTTATACTTCTGTGAAATGTTAACCTATTCATTATGCTTTCAACATTTATTTGTAGGAGAGAAGACGTGTGTTCATGTTCATGGAGTCTTCCCATACATATGTATCCCATATGATGGATCAGAGCCGCACTTAAAACTGTCTTATCAACTGGCTGCTAGCCTTGACAAAGCTATCAACATAGCATCTGGCTATTCTAGTTCTAACATACAGCATGTGTACAAGGTTGTGCTAGTTTCAGGAGTGTAAGTAATTTAGAGTGTAGATCTGCCCTATACCTGACATATATGCACATCTATGATCTAATCATCTTAGCCTGTGTTCCTGTTTTCTTGTTTTTTTTGCAGCCCATTTCATGGCTACCACCGTAACAAACATCAGTATTTGAAAGTTTACTTTTATAAGCCATCTGTTGTTAAGCAGGCAGTTAGTTTACTGCAGGTATTGCCTACATTTTATCCACATGCTTTATGCTTGTATTTTACCATTTGTCCTTTCATTTACACTGTTGTAACATGTAAATGTGTTCTGTGTACAGAATGGAGCAATTATGAACAAGGTGTATCAGCCTCACGAGGCACACATTCCATTTATTTTACAATTTTTTATTGATTTCAACCTTTACGGGATGAGTTTTATTGACTTTTGTTCTGTTAAATATCGACAAACAAATTTTCCAGGTATATCATTATGTTCCATTAATTAAAACTGTTTCAACTTTACATCTTCTATCTTCTATAGCCTTCTTATTTGTTCTAGAGCTGCTTGCCAAGTTACCCCATGATAGTTTTGTACCAGAAACTATTCCAGCAATGAGTTGTAGTCAGTATGAAGTGGATGTGGTGGCTGCTGATATTTCAAACCGCCCTTCATCTCAGGGTATTTATCTATCAGTATCTGATTTTTTAGTTTTCCTCGGCTCTTGTTTTAATTATGTTTTGATTTTAAGGTAATGGACAGTTAAATAATCCAGGCATTGGTGCCATATGGGAGGATGAAAGGAGGAGGAGGTCCATGACTCCAGGGACTCCACTTCCCATCCCACAACTTCATTCCCAAAGACCTCCTCTGAAACCTACAGCAAGCGAAATATTTTTTCTCAGAAGACTGGAAGGCATTATTAATAGTGCATCTCAGGTAGTTTGAAAGTTCTGGTTCTTATCTTGTTTAGAAATAATAATAAGCATATAGAGTAGATGACTTGATCCTTTTTCTTTTTCTTTTTTTTATCTATCAGGAGGACAATTCAGGAGAACCAGTTTCAAACAAATCATATGCCATGGAAGAACCTACGAACAATCCAGCTTTAGATGCATCTTTTGTTAGCCTCCATGCCACAGAGGTCTATCCACAACAACCCATAGTGGACACTATTGTTAATGAGGATCTGGCTCTTCAAAATTCACCTTCAAGCCAGCGTCTTTTAGATAAAAGTTTAGCATGTAAGTAAATCAATGTAATTTCCTTCCCTGCCAAAATGTTTTTTTAATTAATAACATCTTTTTCATGTCTTTAGTGGATCATGATGACTTTGAACTTCTTGATGTTTTGGAAGCACTTGCCGTCACTGGACCGGCTGCTGTTGATGATGACAGTGTGCTCGGTTCCCAAACAGTTCGGGCCAACCCAGCAGACGAGGACACCAGTGATGATTCTGGAGAGGATGAAAAGTGGCAGGATAGGACCATTGTCCCAGAGGAGGTAGATTTCCTGAACCTGGTAGTTTGTTGTAACCAACTGATTTTTGAGGGAAAGCATTTAACATCTTTACTTGCAGGACAATGTTTTGCAGCTTTTTGACTTGAGTTTGCCTAACATTGATGAAAACCCAGCATTATATAATCTGATTCATGAACCTCAGCCAGGTCCATCAGGGTTGCAGCACAATAATGTAGAATCCAAAATTCCACAAGTGGATGGGACCAGTGACTGCCCTAAGAAACCCGGTGCTCCAAGGTACCTGTCGTCACCTACCAGTGTGTGAGAAAGTATTCATAGCTGATGTAATGTTGTTACATTTTGTCTCATTTATTTTCATGTTTTAGGAGAAAGACAAGAATTCCTCAGGTTGATGGGTTAAGTGATCTTAAAAAGAATCCAGGCAGGAAAAGGTGGGTCCTCCCCTATTTTTTGTGTGTATCCATCTCAAATAATGTTTGCAATGTTAACTTTAATTTATTATTTTTAGTTTGGGAATGCGTGGTGGTTTGAGTCATTCATCAAAAGCAAGTACCAGCAGGGAAAAGTGAGAATTTTTTTAAAAAATTTTAACTGAAGTGAACTCATCTTTAAAGCTCCAATACTTACATTTGTTTTGTCAAATCCAGATACCGTCCTGGAGGTGGGTTGATTTTTCAAACTCGGAAGACTGTTGATCAGTCAACAGCTGCAGCTCCCGAGTTAATAGAGCCAACTCAGTCAGTACTGTCTTTCCCCAACATTATCTCTAGCTTAGAGGTTGGTCGGGCTGACGTGGATACTCATAGCTTGCCTCCTGACACACCCTTAGGCTCAGGGAACCCAATTCAAACTGAACCCAGTGAAGTTGATCATTTTTCTCAGTCAACTGTCCAGAACACATTGGATCAGGAGGATTTGGCTGGCCTACTTCCATTATCTGAAGTGTTCATAGGGCCATGCTCCATTGTGAACTCTGAACCTCCTGGTGAAGAGATAATACCCTATTTTCCGGTAGATGTTCCCCTTCAGACCTCTGCGGGCTGTGAAGACTGTGGGGGAGATTGTGAGAGAGAGGGTCACTGTGCCGATGAATATATTAGCACTTTAAAGAGTAAAGGAGGGGAACCTATTCTGAGAGGTGATCCACTGTTTTATCCTGAACATCCACCTGGAAAAGTAAGTTTTGTACCCTTCTCATTATCTTACACAAAGTTTTCCTGTATTTATTAGTGTATTTTAACAGGACGATTCCTTCACTGAGATGCTCACCGGACATGGAGCCATTAACGACGACCAAATAAATTTGGCTTCTTCAACAATTGTTGAGAAAGCCGACATAAACAAAGCACCATTACGAAAATCCACCAGGCTTAGCAAGGAAAATAAACTCGAGGTCTCAAGTATTCCTTCTAGCAAACCCTCTAAAGTTGCCGGATATGTTTCATCTGTCAGGCCTTCTGTGGATCTTGAGGACTCCACCATATTTTCGCCTAGTTCTGAGGATGAGAATGAACCAACTGGTAAATAATCTTAACTATTTCGGTTATCTTTTTCATGTCTTCTTGCTTATATATCGTACTCTTGTATAAAACTTTTAAAATACAGGTATCCCTGGGTTCACCAACACTATGTATGATGAAATCAGTAAATCTTTGGCATGGGGTCCTTCTAACAATGATGCTAGTTGTTCTGACAGTGAAATGAATCGCCTCTCAGAAGCTCTGGAAAACGATCAAATGGAGGAAATTCTGCAGACTGGTTCTGATGAATTTTCATCACAACCAGCTACATCCAGGAGAGAAGAGCTACTTGCATTTGTGGACAAGCAGGTAAATTTGGTTTTGATGCTAGAAAAATCAGGGTTACTCACTCTTCACTCTAAATTTGTCTCTTTTTGCTTCTACTTTGAAAATAAATTGTTCTGCTTTAAGTTTTTCTTACTTGTTCTCATAGCTGCTAGCTCACATTCGTATTTTATTCTTGCAGAAAGAGATTGAGGAACAGACTGAAACTGATCCTGTCACAGATGCGCTGTTGCACAGAGGACGTAAACCTTTGGCTGGTCCTCCAAGACTTGGGAAGAACATGGACCTTTGCAAAATGCACTGCAGCACACCGCTGCCATCTAACATCAAAGCTGCTGCCAAACAATCTAACAGAGTGTTAAGAAGGCAGCTAAGAGAAAAAAGAACAAGAAAACTGTCGCTTTCAGCCCAAAAGCGGTCGAAAGCAAGACCTTTTAATTTAAAACCGTGCTCTGTACAATTAGTTAAGTTGACCAAAGCAAATTTATATGATGTTTGTCAAGAGCACCAAGTAAAAATGCTTGACAATTGGTTTATATCGGAAGAAACTCCAGAAACTCCAGAAACTTTTAACTCTGAAATTGATATGGAAATGAGTAAGCCACTAGCAAGCAGGATCAGTTCATCTAAATTGTGTGTTACTAAATCATCTATAATGCGTAGTGGTAAAAGTCGCAGGTCAAGCATAAATCAAAAGTCTTCTCAGAAATCCATTGAATGTAAAATATCTCTTCCAAAACCCCTCATTGGTAGCTTCAAAAGTAAGATGGCTTCAAGAAATACTGTGTCAACCCCACATAAAGAACTGTCCGCTGAATCTTTAAAATCTGATTCGCCTGTAAGTGTGAAACGCGGTCGCGGAAGGCCCAAAAAATCTGTAAATGTCAGTTTGAAATCAGAAGACAGCTATCCATCACTTATAAGTGAAGAAGTTGTGAATGGAGACACTGTAAATGAAACAACCAGTACAAGAACTGAAGAACCCATGGCAGAAGAAGGAAAAAAAGTATCTGAAGCATTAAAATTTACTTCTTGTGTTAGAACCACCCCTACATCTATCAAAATATATCGCTCACCACCTAATATTAATATGAAATCACGGTCTCCTTCCCCTACTAATAGAACTCAAACATGTCTGAACTTGTCATCTCCTTATGATGGTCCTAAAAATGTAAAGAAGACGAGGTCGGCCACAAACAACCAGGAGCTAAAACCTAAAGCCTCTACATCTTGTACAGAGAAGCCAAGAGCAGAGCATTTTAAAGTTGAGATTCCTGCTTCTTCAAATTTGAGTATTGATGTGGATTCTAACACATCACCATCTTCTAAAGGTAGGAGAAAGAAACCATCACATCAGATGGCTTTAAAGATTAATTGCTTAGAGAACAATCCAGAGACATTCTCTGATATTGTTCCTGAAAGCAGTACATCATCTCAAGTACCTGTTCCTGAAAACAGTACATCACCTCAAGTACCTGTTCCTGAAAACAGTACATCATCTCAAGTACCAAAAAATATGAAGACCATTGATGTAAGCAATAATGGTCTATCAACAGACTGGCATGAGAAGACATTAGAAGTGGTTCCTCAAATAAACATGAAGACAGAATCCCAAAATACTCCACACATTCATATTTCAACAGCTGGTAACTGTTTCAAAAATATTGCGGAAGAGAATTCAGAAACTACCTCAAGAATACCTGACAAAGTGCCGAAAAGTGACCTGGAAAGTAAATCTACATCAAAGAAAACAACGAGCAGCTCCTCCCAAAAGAGCAGCTCCTCCCAAAAGAGCAGCTCCTCCCAAAAGAGCAGCTCCTCTCAAAAGAGCAGCTCCTCTCAAAAGAGCAGCTCCTCTCAAAAGAGCAGCTCCTCTCAAAAGAGCAGCTCCTCTCAAAAGAGCAGCTCCTCCCAAAAGAGTAGTTCCTCCCAAAAGAGCAGCTCCTCCCCAAAGAACAGTTCCTCCCAAAAGAGCAGCTCCTCTCTTAAAGGCAGCTCCTCCCAAAAAAGCAGCTCCACACAAAAAAGCAGCTCCTCTCAAAAGAACAGCTCCTCTCAAATGGGCAGCTCCTCCACTAGGGGCAGCTCCTCCGCAAAGAAGCAAGTGAGCTGCGAAGATGAATTGGAAACGCAAGCAGATGCTGAAACAAAACTAACATCTAGCATTCAAACCAGGAGAAGAGGCAGCAACTGTGCAGACACACACAGCATTTTACCATCTACTAACTCCGTCTTAAATAAACATAAAGAAGATCTCCTCAAAAATTTTAAGATTCCGAAAAATACGAAAAATAAATCTGATTTGCATTCAACTGAAGCCTGTTCACCCTTAAATAGTTTGATCACTGACAGTCATTTTGATGGGAATTCCAATGCCGAATCCAGTAATCAAGGACATGTCCCGCAGATACCCCATAATTCAGTAGCACAGCAGACGAATCACTTGAAACGAAAATTTCCAGAACCTCTGGATGATTCATCTATAAGTATCAAAAAGATACCTGATATTGCTAATACTTCAGGAGAGGAAAGCTCTGTTGCTCCACCTGAAATAAAAACCCCCAAATCTGTAGCTTACTGGTTTGCGAAGCCTTTTGCACCTTGGAGTTTCTGGTCTCCTTGTACGTCTCCCAGAGCACACCATCATGCACATCTCTTTTCTCCACCTCGGCCAGTCTCTCCCGGTAAATTATTTGTTTCCTTTTTCTTTAATTAATCAACCGAAATCCAAAATACTTTGATGACTGTAATTGACAAATCTTCTTTCTGTTATTCTAGTGACCAAGTCCAGTCAGTTGGATCTTCCTCCTGTTGGACCAAGCTGCATGTGAGTTGAAGGTACATTTTCTTAACAAAATATACACCAAGGGGCATGTGATAGACGAAGCTCCATTGTTGTACTTCACAAATCTACCTAGTGTCAGTTTCTAGGCCTAAATTGTTTAATGTGTTCCTACACTTTTTCCCCACTAATCACAATTTCTTCCTTTTTTCCGCTAGGGTTGAGGAAGACGACATTATGAAGGAATCAAACACAACTAAGAATAGATCATCAACTTCCATGTCTAATTTGTCTGGAGACATTTTTTTATGTTCTCAAAGTAATGATGTGTCACAACAGAAAGATTTTCAACAAGGTTCAACAAGTCCTGCATTACTTGAATCTATCAAAGTTCAAGATAGCAGTCAAGAATGTTCAGATATATTTAGCGAAGAAAATGTTGTATTAGCTCAAGAAAATGAGGTAGCAAGTGAGTACTACAGTGATGGTGCAGATGCAGATGGATCTCTCTCATGTACACCATCCCTTTGTAGAAGAGACTGTGAAGTTGACAAGTTCAGTGGAGACTCATCAGATCTACCTTGTGGCCAGTTTGTTCAAGCCAGTTCTGAATGGAAACCTTTGATGAAACGTACCCATTCTCTTGTGTTCACAAAACTACAGAAACCTCCATCAAGAAGGGAAGTTGTTGACAGTTTGTCAACACTAAATTTACCGGATCTTATCTTTGAAAAACCATTCTTTAGCAACTTCCTTGATGTTAAAGGTAAAATGGAGGTAGGAGGCACTGTACTTGACTTAACAAGTAAATCAACTTGTCATCTTGAAGAATTTAAAAGTAGTATTCCTGGACTTGTTGGACTCCTGGAACAACAAAAGCATGTAGTTGAATCTTTGTGGGGCTTGAGTCAAGTGAAAACAAGTTTTAACCATGTCATGATAAATCATGTGAAAACGAGAGTGACTAGTATAGTACCCCTGAGAAGGCCACCAACTGTGCAAGATGTTGTGGCTTGGAACAAAGCTCGACGTGTCTTGCACCAAACTTCCCACTTACCTTCACTGGGGTTAAGAACAGACGAAGATTTAGGTGTGCAACCACTTCAAGCCTCCACTACTTCGTTACGTTTGCAGTTCAACAACAGTCATGATAATTCTGCAGTAAAAGATCTTCTTGAAGACACTCAATTTTGTCGTGATGTAGCAGGTCCATCTTTTCGTAATGACCCCAATGCATCAGCTTGTCAGGTTAAAGGTGTTAACTCATCACCAGGTTTCAAAATGGTTCTTGAAAATCTTCAATCTGCAAAGACGCTGAAAGAGGTGTGTTTGCTTTTAATAATGAAGTTTACCTTTCTTCATTTCTTGTCAATTCTGATGTTACTTATATTCAATTTTAAAATATATTCTTTTAGTATCAGTACATCACAATTTTGTCTATGGAAATTCATATCTGCTCGTGTGGAACACTGAACCCCAATCCAGAGAGGGATTCTATTAGAGCCGTCTTCTACCATGTTTCGAATGATGTTCCAATTAATTTTAAAACTCCCTCAGAGCTGACTGGTATTGTACCTTCAACTACTAAGTATGGCGTTAATTGCCTCATCCAATGTCATTCTTATTTTCATACCTTTATCTCTGAATTTTAGGTATCATAGCAGTAAATGACGCTTCTTGCAAGACACCTGTTCTAGATGTATGTGGCATTGATGGATTTGTGGAATATGCCAATGACGAGACAGCTCTATTAAGAATGCTAGTAGGAGTAGTTAAGAAGTGGGACCCAGATATTCTTGCCGGCTTTGAGGTGAAGACAAAAAAGATACATTGAAACCAAAACTGAAAACTTTGTTTTTTTTTAAAATTAAGTTTTCATTTACTCAAATTTTGTTATCTTACTATTTTATGCACTTCACAGATTGAGATGCTGTCGTGGGGCTATGTGCTTCAGAGAGCCAGTGTGCTAGGTGTTAACCTTCTTAATGAATTGTCAAGAATTCCTAACCAGAAAGAAGGAAAGATAACTGATGACTTTGATGAAAACAACGGACTTGGTGGACTCAAAATTACTGGTCGCATTGTTTTGGATGGTTGGAGGCTGTTTAGATCAGAAGTTAGCATCATTGATTGAATTAAAGTCTGTGCTATGCATGATATTCTTCCATGCTCACAAACAATTCTCCTCTTTAAAGGTTCCTTTACAAAGCTATACTTATGAAAATTTGATGTATCATGTACTTCACCAACGGGTGAGCTGTCACTCATTTGCAACACTGTCTCGCTGGTGGGAACATCCAACTCGTCTTTATCGATGGATGACTGTGCGCTACTATCAACAAAGAGTTAATGGATTGATTAGACTTTTAGATCAACTTGATATCATTGGCAGAACCAGTGAACTTGCAAGAATTTTTGGTATACAATTTTTTGAGGTTTTGTCAAGAGGATCTCAGGTATGAGACATTTAGCATTATGTTTCAAAAGTGTGACTCACTTCTTTTTTATAAAGTCTCATTTGATAATCATAAATTTGTATTTTCAGTTCCGAGTGGAGTCAATGATGCTAAGATTGGCTAAACCCATGAACTATATCCCAGTTTCACCGTCAGTTCAACAGAGAGCTCACATGAAAGCACCAGAGTGCTTGCCACTCATAATGGAGCCCGAATCAAGGTGAGGTTGAGGCAGTACTTTTCTGGAATAGTGTGTGTGTTCTCTGCTGTTTGTAGATTGTGCGCTACGCAGTTTGTTCCTGAAAACACTTTTCATTTATTTTAACAGATTTTATAGTGATCCTCTTATTGTTCTGGATTTTCAAAGTCTATATCCTTCCATGATAATAGCCTACAACTATTGCTTTTCTACATGCCTGGGCCGCGTGGAACATCTAGGGAAGTGAGTTCTTTAATTTTCTGGTTATATAAATTATTGCCTAGTTTGGGTGGTACATGTGTTCATGACAAAACTTTATATCCAGATCATCACATTTCGAGTTTGGATGCACAGAGCTTCGGGTTAATAGAGATCATTTACAAGAATTAAAAGACAATATTTCTGTGTCACCAAATGGTGTTGCATTTACATCAAAGACATTGCGACCGGGTATTTTACCTCGAATGCTCGAGGAGATTTTGGAAGCTCGACTTGCAGTTAAGCAGTCAATGAAACACCACAAGAATGATCATACTTTGCAAAGAGTCCTGCATGCTCGTCAATTAGGACTAAAGCTCATTGCGAATGTGACCTATGGTTATACTTCTGCCAATTTTTCTGGACGAATGCCTTGTATTGAGGTAAATGTAATTAGTTGTAGTTTTATATCACTGATGACTTTTTATAGGCATGAACTGGAATACAGGGTGGTCCAAAGACCCCTTCCTTTATTTTTTGCTTGTACTGTACCACATGCAGGCGTGCGGGCAGGCTTCCCAACCGTCACTTACCACGGCGCCTTACGGCCCCGTTCGAGTATGCAACCCACCCGCACGCCTACATGCGGTACAGTTTAAGCAAAATAAAGGAAGGGGTCTGTGGACCCCTCTGTATTTCTTTTTTATAGGTACAAAAGTATGAATATTTTGAGAAATTGACTTCAACTGTAAATTTTTGCATTTATTTAAAGCCACATTGTTTTCTTTGTTCTACCACTGTCATTTTTTTCTTCTTTTTTTTTTCAGATAGGTGACAGTATAGTCAGTAAAGGAAGAGAAACTCTGGAACGAGCCATTTCTTTGGTTCATGGAAATGGCGATTGGGGAGCCCGTGTCGTTTATGGAGATACTGATTCCTTGTTTGTATTGGTACCTGGCAGGAGCAGGCAAGAA
Source organism: Frankliniella occidentalis (assembly GCF_000697945.3). Lineage (NCBI taxonomy): Eukaryota > Metazoa > Arthropoda > Insecta > Thysanoptera > Thripidae > Frankliniella > Frankliniella occidentalis. The sequence continues at coordinate 260,281 of NW_026267395.1, read as the reverse complement.
GCTTTTCGAATAGGTGCAGAGATAGCAGCAGCAGTTACTCAAGATAATCCAACACCTGTTAAACTGAAACTGGAGAAAGTTTATCAACCTTCAATTTTGCAAGTAAGTTGTGGCAAATCTACCTTAGAAACGAATTAATTGTAATTTTAAAATCTATGTGAATTTACAATTTGTTTGGTAAAATATGCAAAGACATTATTTGATGGCATGAAGTAACAATGCTTCATTTTATGCAGACTAAAAAACGATATGTTGGGTACATGTATGAAAGTGCCGATCAAAAACAGCCGGTGTATGAGGCAAAAGGTATTGAGACTGTTAGAAGAGATGGTTGCCCAGCTGTTGTCAAGGTGAATAAAATATCAAAAGAAACTTCTTGTCTGATATTAAAAATGCATTGGGTAATATGTCAAGGTCCTTTTATCCACCTTCTATTTTATTTTTAGATGCTTGAAAAGTCCTTGAGAATTCTTTTTGAAACAAGTGATGTGAGTTCTGTGAAGAATTATGTCACTCACCAATTTACCAAAATTTTATCAGGAAGAGCTAATGTGCAGGACCTCATATTTGCAAAAGAATACCGTGGCAAAAAAAATTATCGCCCTGGTGCTTGTGTTCCTGCTCTAGAGCTGACCAAGTATACAGACCATGCTAATTTTTATTTTTATTTTCAAGAATGATTTTTTCTTTCCAATATACATTATTTGACTGTGTTACAGACGATGGCTTCGTCAAGATTGCAGAGCAGAACCTCGCATTGGTGAAAGAGTCCCTTATGTCATTGTGAATGGTCCTCCAGGGTCAACTTTGATTAATCTTGTACGGCATCCAAATGAACTGCTGACAGACCCAAGTTTAAGATACAATGGGGTATACTATGTAACCCGTGCTATTATACCACCACTTGCTCGCTGTCTTTCATTGCTGGGTGCAGATGTTTCTTCATGGTAAGGCTATGGAGAACATTTTCAGTCAGCACATGTACACTGCAAATCTTGGCCTTTCCACTAAACATATCACATGTTTTGAAATTTTAATAAATTGCAGGTATTTGAATTTACCACGTAGAAATCAGGTAATGCTACCTTCAACCGCTCAGACAGGACTCAAAAAAACCATTTCACAATATTTTACCACAATGGAATGTGCTTGCTGCGGAGATCTTACAAATGCAGGAGTTTGTGAAAAGTGCAGTTCCAATCCTCAACTTCTTGTGTCATCACTATCAAGCAAGATACATCAATGGGAATTTACTGATTTGTCTATAACCAAGGTACCGTATAATTTATTTATGTACTTCAGTGGTCTTTGTGTTTTGTATTGGTCATCAATAGTGATTGTTTGACATTGTTTCAGATATGCCAATCATGTCTTGGCCGCTCTCAGCCTCTTGATTGCTGCTCTCTAGATTGCCCCATCACCTACCGCCGTCACCAATCTTCTCAAAGAAAAGAGCAATCAGCTTTTGTTTCCCGCCTCCTCAATGACTTCATGAATTCAGCTCCTTAGCCAGTGCATGTATTTACAATTATTAGTATTTTATAGCATTTGGCAATCTATCACTGTATGTTGTGTCTGTTTCCTTCTTAATGAATTAATTTCCTTATCTTAAAACTGGAAAGAAAGGTATATTCTCCTTCTGTCCCTTTTTTTTCTTTAGACAAGCTTAATTAATGTGCATCATTGCAAAAATCTGATTTGCATGTTTTTATATGTTTAGATGGGGTTATAGTATATTTTACTTTGAATATTAAGCCAAATCACTGCTTACCAAAGACTCTGTAGTCATAAATAGCACTGTCCTGGCATCGATTTCATTAATATTGTGACTTCATTTGTACCACAGATGTTTCAACAGTTTTACTTTTTTCCAATTATATGATCAATTGATATTCTCAACTCGTATTACTATTACCATGTGATTATTATGTATGAAGGTACCCTTAAAATTCCCTGTAAAGTAAGGCAGAGTCTATTTTCTTGTATAGGTAAATGCCAAAAATTTAGTTCTTATGTGACAGAGTTAGAAATAAGTACACTTATTTTAATATGGAAGAGCTTTAGTTAAGATATATTTTAGGATG
>NW_026267395.1:238799-257727 GCF_000697945.3 Frankliniella occidentalis | reverse complement strand
CCACCTCCCCCTCCCCCCTTCCATTTGATTGAGCACCTACCGGCTTCGTTGTTCCTTGCGCCTTGTCTTGTCCTTGATTAGCGAAGTTTTATTTTGAATGAAAGGCTTGATTTGTTCTCTTTGACTATATTTCACAATTGTTTGCACATTTGCCTAGTAAACGTACACCGTAGCCCTTTACACACCGGGAATGTAGCTTAACATTCTGTTCATTCAACATTGTGTCTGATTGTTTACATTCTGCAAATTATGACCTGTGTTAGATTTTGAAAGAGGATGGTCTGTAATTCGATCGCAACCTTACCTAGAATTGAAATTATCAGCTATTGGGTTCTATGGGTCGGTGGTGTTTTTTATTCAACATATCATGTTTATCTTGTCAGCGATAGTGAGTATACATTATGTTGTCTCAACAGGTGTTCTGTTTCAATGTTAGGTAATAAGTACTTTTGTTCATTTTGACTAACCAGCATTCGGAAAGCAATTCGGTATTGAAGAGTTGGGGCCTGGCTGGAGTATCATTGGGAGAAGAAAGGACATTTCAGACTACGAATGGCAGACGTGGCTTCCATTTTTGTGGAACCTCCTTCCTTGGTTTATTGTTCACCATGTTGGAGCAGAACTGTTACGATTGTGTCAATGCAAGGTATTATTTCATGTATTCCATTTATACATATGTATTACGTTCTAAACATATAGTTTGCATGAAATTACTGTTAAATTTCTCTTTTGTTATTTAGGAACTCTTACGAATTTGGTACATTTCGGTGACATGCTTGTTCACAACAAACTACTGTGGCCTGATTCCTTTGATACCTATGATAATATCACCTATTTTTCTCTTTTTTATCGCTAAATTGAAAAGAACCTTGATGTGTTGGCTGACCAGCATTTTTCTGCTCATAGGCCTCAGTTTATTTCAAACCTCTTTGGTAAGACAAGTTACACTCCCAATTTTCGGAATCCCTTATTGCTGTTTTATTCTTTGCAATCAATTTTTCCTTCTAATTTTTTTTCTTAACAGTTGTCTGATGAACAAATTATGGTACTTTGTGTGTGCTGTGCTTGGGCTCAATTACGATGCATGAGTTTCTGCATGGACTGGATAAATGGTGAAACATGGTCAGTTGCACCTTTGCTGAAAGATGACTGCAGTCCTCAAGTTGTCCGTTTACTCTCCTACATATTTTATCTGCCTCTTATGTTCCTTGGACCCTTTGTACCTTATAAAGATTTTGAAAGAGCTGTGAGTTTAAGAGGTTTTAATGTGTAAGTAATATTTTGCTTTTTGTTGTAGCATGTTTTCAAGCAAATATTTTCCTCTTTTGCTTCTCTTGTAGATACAGGCAGATATTACATCCTGGCAGTGTTTTAAAATGAGAATTCTAAGACTACTGTTAAACAGTATACGTTTTCTGGGTTGGATGTTCTTTACAGAACTCTGCCTTCATTTTATTTACTGCAATGCTATTCAGCTTCATTATGAGGTATCTTGTCAATATGTTTCCCTATTGCACAAACCAAATATTTCAATTGTCATACTGTGCTTTACTTCTTATTATGATTCAATAGGCTCTTCAATTTTTAGACACTTGGACACTTTTTGGCTTAGCATACTGCATTGGTCAGTTCTTCTTAAATAAGTATGTTGTGATCTATGGACTAATGGGCACTTTGGCAGAGTTTGATGCTTTAAATACTCCACCAGTCCCTCGTTGCATAGCCCACATTTCTATGTACTCAGATATGTGGCGCCATTTTGACCGTGGTTTCTACAATTTCCTTAGAGGGTAATACCCTTTTCTCTCTCTCTCTCTTTTTAATTGATTTTATATGGTGAAAGTGGTTCTCTTGTTAAATGTACTTTAAGAAATTTTCCATTTTCTTTCAGGTATATATATGACCCATTACTTGAACAATTTTCGACTGATAGAAAGCGTCATATACTGCTGACCACAGTTTGTTTTGCATTTGTGTATGTTTGGCATGGACTATCACTGAACATATTTATTTGGTCTCTCTGCAATTTTGCAGGAATTATACTAGAGTCACTTGGCAGAGAGGTAACTACTCTTCCCTCTTACCAAGAGCTTGAGGTAGGTCAAGTGAACCAGCTTTCTAAATTTCTAGTATACGTAGTTTAGTTCCTGCTTTGGTTTTTCTCTTAATTTGAATTTATTTTTAGAGGAAACTCTCACCCGCTAATGTTCGCCGGCTCAGGGCATTGGCTACTAGTCCTCTGTTCATAATGTCTGCTATGACCATGTTCTTCTTTTTGGGAGGATATGAAGTAGGCATTGTCTTTGTTGCGCAAATTTACAGCAGTAAGTACCTTTCATAAGCAGTATTTAATACATAATTCACCTTCTAATTTAATTTTGGTTCTTTTTTAGGCTCTCTTTTGCGTTTTGCTGTTCTCCTTCTCTTTGCATACTGCATGTGTCAAGTATCCATAGAGATAAAATTGATCAAAGAGAAATATGTGAATACTCAACAAAAAGTGAATTAAATATTTTAAAAAGAATATAATGCAATTCATATTCCATGGTGAACAAGGTTGAAGTATCAGGTCAACTGTGCTTTATTTCATGACATAGGAAGCTAAACATTACAGATCACTAACTTTGTTTCACTTTGAACAAGTCTGAACATAAATAGCAGCTACCTCGTCAACAATCTCAATCACTTCAAATGTGTAATTTGAAGGAGAGTTTTAGCCATCTACTTCTTGCTATCACAATCTATGTCCAATATTTTAAAAAAGATTATAAACAATTTCTAATTCCCTTAACTACTCCAGATGGTATGGTAGGGAATCTGAAAGACTCACATTTTGCACTAGCAACTGCACCTGGTCAAATCAGCTGCTCCAGAGTTCTAAAAAAGTTGGAAACCAAAGCAATGGTATAGCAACAATTCTTTGCCTACGTAATTCGGTTAGGTTCGGGTAATTAATACCATGATGTAGTAAAAACAAGTTTAAGTACACTTCCAGACAGTTTGATGTTATGAATATCTGAAAATATAAGAGAAAATACAGTAATATTGTCCTCATTCACTTCAAGCCAAAGATCACTTTTGGCATGAGTTAAATCATAAGATTAAAATCCTTTAAAAATAAGGATATCACACTGCTTTGGCTTGAATACAACCACAAATACAAATGCCTGTCTTGTAATAGTACAAGACAAGTGTACAATAGTCTATGTTCAAAATTTACATCCAAATTAACTAGTATAATCCTGGGTAATTAAGCTATCCAGGGAAAACTAATATTACCAACCTATATTGCTTGCAATGTCAGCAACAGTGAGCAATAAGTCTACTTTCAGAGGGAATTCAGCACTTTAAAAATAAAGAGCTTTCAAAAAGAGATGGCAGTTTCAGTAAACTCAAAGAGAAATTAAAACACTTTCGTTTATATTATTCCATAAATAAAGGAGACAGTTTTAATTGATACCAATTGAGACCGACCTGGATCTTCTGTCTCAAAGTCTTACAGAAGAAGGATATATAATGATGTTCTAAACAGAGCTGGACATGGCCTGATTTAAGACAATAACATCCCATTCAAAATAAATTAGATTTAATTTACATTATAAATAAGAATGCTTAGATAAGCCCATTGGGAGGGAAGAACCGAACCGATCCCAACAAAACTTGCTAACCAATTCAGGTCATAAATAAAGCACACACACAAAAGAGACAGGATTGGACAGATCGTAGAAGGCCAAACTCGGGGTACAGAGATATTGAGTATAAAATAATGTGGAGCAAAGGAGAAGATAAAAATAAAGATAAAAAGGGGGAGAAATAAAGCCAATTTACAAACACAGAAAGAAAGCCTAAAACTCACTGGCTATAAATTGAGACTATTTTACAAATGTTAATTATCCAAATTTTAGTCTCCTATGAGAGGCCTTCAACAAGTCTGACTCACCAACCATTATCACCTCATACAGGTTTCAACACACAGGATACCTTAAATAATGCGCAGTATTTACAAATGACAAATAAATACAAAATGAAGTACAGTACTACTTGAGAACACTTGATGAGTACAGGTCTTGTCATCAGGCAGATTTCATTGCCACAGGGATGCTAGCAGAATTGATAAAATTACTTCGGCACTAGAACACTTCCATCCCAAAAATATTCCATCTGCTAGGGGTAAAAGACAACACCTAAAAGCAGCAGTAGTGCTAGTTTTTGGTCCAGTACAAAGAAAAATAAAATAGAACCAGGATTGACACCCATGATTTCCTTGGGTTTGGTTGGTGAATTAAAGCTGCGATCTTTACTTCTTCACAAGCTTCATCAGACCATCGGTAGACATGGACTTGGGCCTCTCCAGAGGAAGACCAAGAGCACGGTCCCATACCAAGCTGGCCAGAACACCAAGAGCACGAGACACTCCAAACAGGACAGTGTAGTAACTCATCTCCTTCATGCCGTAATACTGTAACATTTAAATAGATGGTTATTCTCAGCTCTAATCAATTGTTTGATAGAATGGTATGCTGATGTAGTATACCTGAAGAAGGACACCAGAGTGGGCATCAACATTAGGCCATGGGTTCTTCACCTTGCCAGTCTCCATTAGGATTGGTGGCACAATCTTGTAAACCTGAGCCACCAGCTGAAAACCAGAACATTCCCATGAAAATCCAAACAAAAATTTCTTTCTATTACCGCTTATTCACCAAATTTATACCTTGAAAAGAGGATCATTAGGCAGGTGCTTTTGAGCAAACTCGCGCTGGCATGTGTAACGAGGGTCAGTCTTGCGCAGCACAGCATGACCATACCCAGGTACAACTTGTCCTCCCTTCAGTGTCTTCCAGATGAAGTCTTTCAGCTGCTCATCAGTTGGGGACAAACCAAGAGCTTCCTTTACCTTCATCAGCCACACCAACACCTAAAAAGAATACTTGTCATAAGAGGGCTTCCAAATTGTCTAACATGAAAACCATGAAGAACACTTACTTCTTGGTTGGCCAGACCATGGAGAGGACCAGCTAAACCATTCATGCCACCAGCAAAGGACAAGTAGGGATCAGAAAGAGCTGAACCAATAAGGTGAACTGTGTGAGCACTAACGTTGCCGCCTTCATGGTCACTGTAAGTTATAAAAACATAAAGAATAATGGGAAAAGAATACATGGAATATACTACAGAAACTCATTCATCTTGACCCTAATTCAGAAAATGCTTTAACAAAGTCTCACCTGTGGATGGTCAGGTACAATCTCATGAGATCAATGAACTCGGGGTTGTCATATCCCAACATTTTTACAAAGTTGGCAGACCAATCGAGGTTGGTGTCAATAGCACCAATGCCTTTTCCATCCTTAAAGCTGTTGCGGTAGATGGTGGCGGCCACAACGGGCAGCTTGGCAATCAGGTCCATGGAGTCTTCAAACACCAGCTGGGAATCAAATTAAGTTTTAAATTGGAAATATTGTGATTTCACCAAGGCAGACAAAAACAAGATACACACCTGCCAGTACTTTGATTTGTGAACTCCCTCACTGTAGGCCTTGAGGAACTTGCTTTCAGAGTTAAGGGCGGTGATGGCGGCGCTGAACTGGGACATGGGGTGCAGGTGGCTGGGGAAGTTGTTGAGCATGGTAACGACGTGAGACGGCAGTTCGGCGCGGTTCACCCATTCCTTGGAGAGGGCCTTCACCTGGAAGCCGAAAGAAATATAGAGTAACTTGTCGGACTGAAATGTAAAATCAAATCTAGTAAGAGTATAATTATTTCTTCACAACCCCCTCTGCCCCCAGCCCCACCCACCCCTTCCGGCTGACGAACACACCCCAATAAGGAAGTTTGGATGGATCACTAGGTGGTCTGCGCGGCGGGAGAGTAAACATTCTGCTGACTAGCGACACAATCAGGAGGGGTTCGGCAAGGCTAGACAAGTCGTCAGCTGGTGCCTGCAGGCATGCCTGCCCACCGAGCCGCACCAACCCTGGCACCAATCCCAAGGGTAAGCAAAAAATAGCCATCGGATGTGGAGCATCTCGTCTAAATTTCCTGCCAAGGACCCCATTGAAAATACGCAGCTGCCCCTGAATAAAACTTCAACTACCTGCATTATTCTTAGCGAGCACCATACAAAACCGACAGGGGGTATTAAACCCTTACGCAAACGGAGCGCGAATTGACACTTGACAATTGTTAGTGAGCTCCGCCGTGGGTGATTGGCTCGATATTACGGCCCCAGCCACTCAGAGCGCCTGCGGAAGCAGCAGGAGCCGCGGGAGCAGTCTAGCACGCCATTGGACCGAGTTGAAGTACTTTCGTAGTCAGTAAATCTCTAGAGGGGTGATTTCAAATCAGACAGTTGGGGACGCAGACGATCAGTTTGGGCGCAAATGCAATTTAAAGTAAGTGCGGGGACAAGCGAATCACACAACCCGGGTAGTGTGCGCTGCAGGACAAGAACATCTCTTTAGCCAGGATCAACCCTGGTTGATCAGCAGTTCTCATGAAAGGGGTGTACGCGGAGTCAAAGCCCACGCCCCACGACGGGTCGGTGCCTATACAAACTATACACTGTAAGGGATCATCCAGAAAGTACGTCCGTCATTCGCCGTTACGAACCCTCCAAGTTCAGGCAATGCAGGCTCTCATGGCGCCTGATGGGTAGGCACAATCTTGCATGCAAGTGCATGCGTGTATTGCGGGGAGGCCTACCCCGAGTTTTGCAGGCGCCGAGCTCCTGTAGTTTGCAGGATGATTTTGAGAGAAACGGGCGAACTTTCTGGACGATTCATAATTTCAAAGGCGTATTGGGAGAGGGCGACAAAGGTGTATGCACAGACAACCGTGCAACTTAAGTCGCACTCTGGACATACACCTTTGTCGTACTGCCACCATACACCTTTGTATGCATTAATATGCCGGACAGCCCATAAGCCCCCTGAGCGGGTGCTTGGCCTGCATACTACACCTTGGGAGCGCACTCTATGTGCCTTATTAAGTTGCACGTTTTTCTGTGCACACACCTTTGTCGCCCTCTACCGGTACACCTTTGAAATTACAATGTTGGCGCTCACTTCAAATTGCATTTACGCCCTAACAGACAGTCTGCGACACTGTCCTGTATCAAAACACTCATCTAGACACCGCTACACGAAATACCAAGTGATTTAGTAGAGTAGTTTTAGTAGAATAATGTTAACGCCACGGGTAAGAGATACCCGGGCTTTAAGATGTTTACCTGAGCGTCCGTGGGGATGTCGCCGGTGATGAGGAGCCAGAAGATACCTTCGGGCAGGGGCTCGGTGCCGCCGGGGGCCTTGGGCAGCAGCTTCTGGCACTCGGGGATGGAGTAGCCGCGGAAGCGGATGCCCTCGTCCGCGTCCAGCACGGAGGTCTCGCACACCAGGCCCTTGATGCCTCGCATACCGCCGTACATCTGGAAAACATTGGGCGCTGTTAACACAATCACTGGAAGAAACTCGATGCACGCCTTGCCCAGCGTCAACCCCCCACTCGCCTGATCCCTCTCATCAGAATGCGTGCTGATGCAAGGCGCCGGTGCCTCACTTTACATATCACACCCGTGAGGACGCGAAGAAGTTACGTCAAAAGTTTGCCAAGGGTCTATAACACAATACTACTCTGATAAGCTAAGTGTGCAACTGCTTAACACTTGTAAAGTATGCGATGGAAAGTTGAGTACTTGCAAGTGATCAACTTCGTAGTTGTCCATTTACAAAAGGTATTATAGATTGTGTTTTTTTTTTCAACTTTGTTGTATTGTTATGGAGAAGGGGGGGTGGGTGATTTGATAGCGATTACTTAAGCCGGGTTTGGAGAACGAGCTGGTGCAGTTCGTCTGGCCGCCGGGCTGTACGTGTCCACGCTGTCATGGATGACGTCGCTGCAGCGCGAACACGCGCGGCATCGGCGCGCCGACAGGTGCGGCACGTCGACCAGAGCATCAAACCACCCAAAGTGCGGCACTCACTTGTGCTTGAGCCCACCGCAGGGTTTGCCAAAAGGTAGGAAAAAAACAACCGGAACACGCACACTAAGTCCGTTTGGATTGTGTTGTGCATAAACGTGCAGAATTTTACACGGCCATAATATTATGCACAATTGTATGCATAACTATTGTACAGTTTGTGCATAATCATGCACAATTTGTACATAATTATTCATAAAATTTGTGCATACTTATACTTATGGCCGGATAAAATTCTGCATGTTTATGCACAATAAAATGCACAAGGGTTCAGTGTGCACCTGTGTGTCACAGGCGGGTACATCTCTGCCTCCTACCAGACGTGCTGCCCACCAGGCAGGCGGATAGATACCACCCGCTCCACCCAGGTGAGCTCCGGTGGTTTTTGCGTAGCTTTTCTGGCAACCGTCGCTCATCTTTCTCACCTCGGTGACTTGCTCGGCTTCGCTCTCACAGAGATACGGCCGCGGTTTCGCTATGCACACGGATCTGATTCTTTTTCCCATCATGTCCAAAACGTCAACGCCTGTCAAATGAGAAATAGAATCCCGCACCCTTCAGCGGAATCCAAATCCAAAGTGATCGTGCTATGGTAACTTTGTTTGTAGTTCAATGAGTGGTTTGTATTTGCCGCGCTGACGTCGCTGACGTGCGGCAGGTACATTGATTAGGGCGTCCTCGTGTCTCCTCGTGTCGCCGCGACGCGAGGCGGATGCGGCGCGAATGAGGCGACCCTGGACCTCTTTAACACGTCCCCCCCCCCCCTCAGATTCCCTTCGTGTAAGCGCGTAAGCGCATAACCAGGGCAAAGTGTGGAGGCCACGCGGCGGCACAGCTGCCATGCCCTTAAAGAAAGTCTCCGCGTGACAACTTTTCCGCCCGAGTTCCCAAGTTTTCCTTTTTGTCGGACTAGACTACTACTGTACTCTCTCTTACAGTAGCTTTCGGCCTCTCTTCCTCTCTCGGAGGAGGACAACAACCAGCCTGCCCCCCCCCCCGTTTTTTCCTCCTTAAAAAGCCCCGACCTGGATCCGCTCTGCTACTGACTTCACTGCAGGTGAGTCGAATGTCGAAGAGAATGCCTTCCGACGCGCCGCTGACGTCACACGGGCTCTACAGCCTCACTCAACGCCCTCCGTCTCCGTGCGAGGTCAAAGACGAGCGGAGCGCGGAGCAGACGAGGCTAAAATTGAAATCGCCGCGGAGCTGCGTTCGCCACGCTGCGAGGGCCGGCTAGGGCCTCCGCCCCTGAATCTGTAGCGACAACCATTCTCATGATCCGAGGGGTCTTCATCGGAAGGAATGAAAGTGAGTTGGGAACGACCCGCACCTTGCCCCGCACAGCCAGATAAAGGTAGGCGGGATGCCCTGCTTGATCTACACCCTGGTCCTGGCGAGCCCTTTGGACGGGCGAAGGACGGCGCACTGCTTACACCGACTTCCACCTACGACGACAGTCGTCCTCTGGTTTCACTTCACAATGACCGGGCGTATATTTACGTTACATCCTCAAATCTCCGATAAGCATCATGTCGCTTACACCGAGGAGCCGAGGCTGAGGTGTCCCACTCCCAAAATGGGTATACCGGGTGATTCAGAGAAGACGCAGGTGCGGGCGGGTTTGCCTACCCGCTCTGCCCTTAAGGCGCCATAGCCCCTGGGGTGCGGGCGGGTTTGCCTACCCCAGGGGCTATGGCGCCTTAAGGGCAGAGCGGGTAGACAAACCCGCCCGCACCTGCGTCTTCTCTGAATCACCCGGTACAACGAGTAGGCGAGTAGGCGAGTTGACAAGTTGAAGAGTTGAAGCGAGTTGGGCGCGATTTTACACGAGTTCGACGCGGGCAGGTGCCCCCCTCGGCTTGCACAGTGCACACATGTCTGCTACGCCTTTCCTGTACTTGGTGTTACTTTCTTGCCAGCCCGTGCCACATGTGAGCTGCCGCCGTCTCGGCGCTGTTCGCTGCATCCGACGACATCGTAAGTATACACGCGACACATGACACTGTTATCGTGCTAATCGGCCTCAATCTCAGGCTGCAGGCAACACGTCACAAAACGCACCTGCCGTTATCATTCAAGACTTCTCGCAGCATCTTGAAAGTGCCGCCGCCAGCGCCCCGAGACCGTTCTACACTGTACTAGGTGGGATGGGACGAGGGGTGAGGGGTCCTTTACTATACACAAATACACACGTATGCCGATTTCTGTTTTTCCTTGATTTCTCTCTCTCTGATTCCCCCCCCCCCTGATTTTTTATGAGAAGGAAGGGGGGGGGGGCGGACTGATTATTTTTAGTGAACCCTTGGCGCCGTGGGTACATTTCGCAAAGGTTCCCGTCGAACTCCCCTCCCCATGTTCGGGCGAGAAGTGTTGGAGCTGGGCGCGTCCGAAAAGTGTCAGCTGCAGTCGACCAACCAGTACGTACAGTTAGCCACAACCCGCCTGAGTGTCACTGGTCAGCAGTTCCTTGGCCTACGAGGCTGCCGGGTGCGGGGGTGCCGCATGCGGCCGCCTAGGCGCAGGTGGCCGGCCTGACCGCGGCGAGTACTACCTACGGCCCAAACCCACGTGGCCGACCGCGAGCGAGTTGGCATACCAGAGCGCGGCGAGCGCGGCTGGCGGCGGGGCGGGGCAAAGACCGGTTCAGCGGGGAGTGCGGCGGGCGGCACGGAGACAATACTACTCGGGGGCATTACCATCGAGCCAGGCAAGCGGGCAAAGGGGCAACCGGACATAGAGGCCTGTCGTGTCTGGGCAGTCTGGGGGGAACCATCAGCCTAGAGCCTAAAAGACCTACTGATTAGTACAAATTTAAGCAAATCCCCCCCTCCTTCCCGCACAAGGAAAGAAGAGCTAAATGGACATACGTAGGCATGGGCTCCCCTCCCAGAATGGCGTGGATCGGACTGCCAAGCCTGTCAAGTCGGGCAACGCCCCGGCAAGGTTACAATAAGGACATGAGGGAGGGTCGGTGATGGGGCTGCATAAGGGCCAGGGACAGTCTCATTGTGCGTGTGTGAATCAGAAGGGGCTTAGCACGCGACAGGAACAAGCCCCAAGGATATCATATCGTGTGGCAAACAGTGGGGATCGGATCCGCAGTGTGATCGCTCGCTCTAGCCGAGACAAAGGACAGACAGTGATAAGAGCGCGTCGGGTAATGACTCGTGACTCCTGGCCGCGAGGCCGGCGGGCGGAGGAGCGGGACAGCACAGCCGCGGAGGGTCCCTGCCCGATAAAACACCCCCAGGACATCATTTAACAAATCATTACAAATCTTTACAAAATCCATCCATGTTTGACCCGAAACCATCGGACGTTCTAGACTAGCGGCCGAAACACACGCTGGCAGTCGAGATGGAGGACGTGGCATTACAGGTTGATCAAGACGATTCGGTCATAGCAGTATCAGTCCAAAGGTGTGTGTGGGAGTAGGGTCGGGTCGATCCGCACTTGAACTTGCGTTGAGGATGAAAAACAAAGTAAGTCGGTCCTCTTGACGTTGTTATGTACTGTACACAAAATGATTAGGGACAATAAATCGGACTAGAGTTCAAAATGAAAATAAACAGGCATTTGGCGCCGCGGCCACCGCAAGACCTCTGCCAAGGAACGCGAGGACCCATACGCCTTCACCCCCCGCAAGCGGGAGGGTGGGGAGGGGAGGAGTTGTTTCGAAGGGGACAAGCAGGGCATACCGAAGGACCGTTGGGTCGCCGTGAGCCAGGGCCGAGCTGCCCTGAGCTGCGCTGGGCAGCGAGATGAGGAGCAAGGTCAAGGAAGTCATGGGCCCCGCAGGCCGCAGGGAGCCCAGTAATGTATATTTAGTGCCGCGAGCAGGCGCCCAGAGCAGGCCAAGCGCGTCACAGTCGCGTTGGAGATTGTGCGGCGGGCACAGCGTCACGTGACGAGTAAGAGACGCACCAGCGGGGGTAGGTCAGTGCGGGAGGCGCGGCAGGGAAGGCCCCGCCCCCACACACAGACCGCCCCTAGTCACGCCAAGGGCGACAAGTGACGCCACGCGGCACCGTGCCAGTGAACTCGCGGGCAGCGCGTCGCAGCGTAACCAAGTTGTTTTTGACCTTTTCGCACTTTTCCGTCAATATCTCATGAACGGATCCTTCTTAAACTTGGATTTTAAGCGGCACACGTACGCTCAGAGTCACCTTAATGCCGAAAGACGAGCGAACCCTTTACATAGGCCCCAAACACACTACAGCGGCAGGAGAGACGGGTGTACCAGGGGTACTCGTCACGTCAGGCCCCGTCACGCCCCGCCACGCGCCGCAGTCCGTGACACTGACCTTGCCCGGCCAGCGGCCTCGGCTCGCAAAGCCCCACGCGAACGCCATGTCCAGTCTCGTGACGTGAGGCGGCCGGCGGCGCCCGGGTCACGCATAGGTGTACTACTCCTCCCGCCAGAGCATGGCTGCCCAATACTTTGCGTGCAAAGAGGGAACGACGTTGCTGGCGCTGCCACGTCGCCTAAAATGTATCCAAAGTGTTCCAGAATCTGCCTGCATGTGGGCTGTGGGGCCCCTGCACCCCCCGTGTCTCTGGGCGCCGAGTCCCGCCCGCAGCACATCGTCAAGCGCCGCGTCATGGGCACTTCGTGCCTCACGAGGGGCGGTCTTCTCTTCTCGTGACGTCCTGATCAAGCCTATCACATCTCATCGGATCATCATCCGACCGGACCCAACACATGGGCCTGACACACTGACACGACGTGTGCGGCTCACACGCCTTACATAAGGGAAGATAAGCATTAAGTCACAGGTCGCGGCCCTGACGGCCCTGACACTGAGCGGCATGGGGCCCGGCTCCTTTCCACTTATCGGAAAATGAACACAACTAAGGTACATTTTAGAACCCTAGCTGCACTGGGAAAATAAGATTACACCTGGAGGCTAACTGTAGCTTTTATTTGAACGGATATGCGCTCTCAGAATGAGAAAGCCATTACTAATTATCACTAGGGCAGATATGAATAAACTAATCTCACTGTTTTCATCACATGCACTAAAGTGCCAAAAGTACATAAGAAAAGTTCAACTCACCATGTCAACGGTGACATCGCCGACAACTTTGTTGCCAAACTCTTTGCGGAATGTCTTGACTCGTTCCTGTTCAGCTGGGATCTTCTTCTCCAGAACGCTCTTGAGGTCTGTTGAGGCATCGCTGAGGTTGCGTAGGAGGATGGAAAGTGTTGGAAGGACCTGTGCAATGTCATAGAAAATGTTGTAGAAGGAGTTGAAGACTAAAAGAACCCTTCTTCAAACTCTTCAGGAACATTTATAGGGACAACCCGATTTTAAAACATGTACAACATAAATCTTTAATTCTTGGAAAAAAATAAATTACTAAAAATGCTTGAATAACAAGAAAGACATATGGCAGAAAATGCTCACTGAATACCAAAGTGACTCTTCCACACTGATCATTGAAATTTTTTTAGTGTGTTAAAGCAATAATATTGAAATTAAGTAAAGTACTTGAAAAATTGTGATTTTTAGTTTTTAGTTTTCCACCAGAATTTAACAGTAGAATAGAGTAACATTTGACAATGAATACCCTGAAAAGAGGCTGGCGGTTTTTTAAGTACAAGCTGAATGACTTTGTGAATGTCAAGGGCACACCACTCTCACTCAAAAGTAGGTTTGCCAAATAGGGCTGAGGTAAGGCAATAATACCCGCTAGAAGAAGCAAAGGAAAAAAAAACTCTTGAGAGCCCAGGCCACAATTATCAAAAATACCTCATGTAAGCACTTTCAGTGGAAAATGTTGACAGGAGTTAGAGAACCAAAACTAAAAGGACGGGAAAATTAGGGGAAAGGCTAATGATCGACCCGGAAAATAATGAACAATAAAGCTCAAGCGGGAAAATAAAAAATCCATAAAAGGTTAGAAAAATTGGCGCCGCCGCGACGAGAGGTGAGGGGCAACTATTGATCCATTCTTTCAGAAAAATAAACTATATATTGATCGATGGTGGCATCCCGAAAACTTTGGTGATGAATATTTTTAACATTATATACAACATCTGAGAAACACACCAATCAGTACTAGTACTGAGAAGGGTAGGTCATGAGTGTACTGTGGAAGGTAACATGCTCTTAACATCTCCTTAAGATTTAAGGTTATTTGCGAATAGCAGACGACTTTGTGTTCGGCGTATGATAGTAAGTAATCCCGTACCTGATTTGTTTCAGCGAGACGCGATGCAGTTACTCGGAATAATGCCATTTCGCCGCCTCACGGTTACCGTTCGCACCGGACTGACCTTAAAACTCAACTTTTCAAAGTGGAAGAGGATCCGCGAGCCGAGTTCGGGATCGAAGTGGTGCGCTCCTTTGCTGACAGATCGCAGCACTGGCGTATTTTTCGTATCATGTTCAACACCATTTCAAACAAGAAACAACTTAAAACATTGGCGTATTGTGCGGTAAGAAATTCCGTTGGTTGTAGAAATCAACCTTCCCGTCTTATCTTTTAGTTTTAATATGACTTAAATGTACAATCTCTACACATGTGTTCACTCTAACGAAACATTTTTTAAGTTGCCTGTTGGTAAAGCTGGATACTGCCTGCCAAAATGGGTTCGTTCAGAAATAGACAATGCTGTCTGCCATAGTGACATTTAATATGGCTTATTGTTACTAGTAGCTCAGGAACAAAATGCTGTGCTTGCTAAATTTTTAATGTTTATATTTTAATTGACCAGGTAAGCTGGACATCAGCCACGAAAGTTTCTGAAAATAAGTCATAGACTTTTCTCGGTGCGTTCCGTTAGGTTCCGTTGCCAAAAACAAATGAATTAACACTATTCACCCCTCCTTTTCCCCTTCCCCGGTTTGCAAAAGAGTTTGACAGCTGTCTTCTTTCATCTTGCCTTAATCTATTTTCTACGATTAAGGATATTTAAGGTAATATGAGTTAATAGTGGCTATTCGTCGGCATGTACTATACTTTTATGTAACTCAGAGAATGAGGATTTTTTTATTTTTCCACAGTTAGTCTTGATCCTTCTTTTTCCAAAATAATCAACCTCTTCTTTCAAGTTTTTTTTAAAAATGTTTTCAGAACACAATTTAAAAGGAGCTGAAGACAGTCATGGCAGATAAGCCTTACCCGTCTTCCTGTGATACTTTTGTGGTGCTGCCACCTCTTACCTCTCATAAAGGAATAATATTTGGCAAAAATTCCGATAGACCCAGAGATGAGGTTCAGGAGGTAGTCTACTTCCAGGGGCAAGAGTATCCACCAGGATCCAAGTTAAAGGTTCGTGTAGTAATATATATTATAATATTAGTCATTTCGACTGTGACAATTCAGTGTGTTCATGAGCAATTTAAAATGTATTTTGCTCTTAAGAATATTTTTACTTGTTTACCTTCACAGTGCACTTACATTGAAATTGAACAAGTTTCCAAAACTTTTCCTGTTATTTTGAGCAAACCCTCGTGGATGTGGGGTGCTGAAATGGGAGCCAACGATCAAGGATTGTGTATCGGTAATGAAGCAGTATGGTCATTCTTTGAAAAAGCCGAAGATAAAGAGGAGAAGCTATTGGGCATGGATTTTGTGAGGTAGTCCTTTAACTTTTAATAGGTTGTTATTGTTGTTGCTGGATTTTTCCTCCATTTAAAGGTTTTAACTTGAGTTTTCTGTTACACTAGACTTGGTCTAGAACGTGGAGCAAGTGCTAAAGAAGCACTTACGATTATCACAGAACTTTTAGTAAAGCATGGCCAAGGTGGCCCTTGTTCTGATACAGATCCTGATCTCACATACTTCAATTCTTATATAATTGCTGATAAGGAAGAAGCTTGGGTGTTGGAAACAGTTGGGAAGCTGTGGGTTGCTGAAAAAATTGAGTGTAAGACTGTTTTCTTTCAATTTTGTGCTCTCCAATAGCTGGTATTTAATTTTAATTTTTTAACTTGCCTGTTTCAATTTTGCCCATTTTAGCTGGATTTAGAAATATTTCTAATGCTCTGAGCATTGGTACTAAGATTGACCTTAAATGTGCTGATCTCTATGATGTTGCAAAAAGTGAAGGTTTGTGGGATGGAAAGGTTAGTACTGGTAGCAATTTTATATCCCAAAATGTATCTAAGCCAAGGAATAATTAAAGTATCAATGACATTACCCAACTTCCAAACATTTCCCTGCTAAACTTACATCTTATCTAGGGCTGCCTTTTAAAACTTTGTTTATAAACTGTTGTAATCAAACTGTTTTTCCAAAATGCTTTTTATTTTTGTAGAATGTTTTTAATTTCAAGAAAATATTTGGTGATGATAATACTCCATACCGTGAGAAGATGGGTAGTCAGTTGTTGAAAGAAATGACTAAAACCAAATTATTTACTATTCATGACATGTTGTCCATTCTACGAAATGAAAGAGCAGGAATTTGTATGAGCTACAATGGTAGCTTTGTTTCTACTGGCAGCCAGGTATTAATAAAACTAAAATATGTTCCAGGAGGATTTCAACTTTGCCAAGATTTTTGGCAAGTCAAATGATTGTGCAGAGGGAAGAAAAAAATGCGGAGATGATATGCTTGCTGAACTTACTGTCGGAAACCAATTTTGTATTGAGAATATGTTGAAAGTCTTGCGTAATAAGGATTCAAACATTTGTAGAGGAAGAGATCATTCTCATCCAACAGCAAGTAGTCAGGTGATTTACTTGCTTGCCTGTCTGCTCTAATTATTTTTATGTTATTCTATTTTATTTCTGACTGCTCTGCTCAAATAAATTCAGTCTTTAGCTCCTAGACTTTTGTAGAAAACCTAAATATTTTTTTTTATTGTTTTGTTTTTTTTCTCTTTGCACCTCATATGAGTTTTATTTATATCATTTGGCTAGTCTTAAAGCTTATTCTACTCTGATTCTGTTTGTAATTTCTTTCTTTTCCCCAGGTGTCTGTTTTGTCTCCACCTGAGAATCCAAAACCAAGTTGCCATTGGTTCACTGGAACTCCTGATCCCAGTATCTCTGTTTACAAGCCATTCGTGTTTACTCCAAATGTTCAGATTTCGCACCTCACTGTTAGCCCTGTTTTTGAGCCTGATCCTGCAAAGGTATGTTAATAAATTTGCCAACTAGTTTTTTAGCGCCAAAAGTACGTATGTGATTTTGGTAAACCTTTTCTTTCAGGTTTTGCCACGCTTTCAGACCACTGTTGATCGATCTCATCCCTTATATAAGTTTCATAAAGATGCCACCAGTGAAAGTAACCCAAATCGAAATGAAGTCATCTCCAAGTTACGCTCAATGGAGGAAGGTTGTATTGCTGAAGTTCAAGCATTTTTGGACAAGTTTGAACCAGGACAACCACTTAGTGAGATGGATGAACTTCTGAAAGATATTGTTGAGACCGAAATTAAATTCTACAAGTAATTGCTACTTTTTACTGCCTTGTAGTTCATGGCACATCTGCTCTGCTGGCTAGATTTTTTCTATCTTTCTTATTTATGATTTTACTGCAGAAAGAATACAACCAAAGTATTTTTATTCTAATTAACTAAGCAGGCTTGAAAAGACATCATTTTGCTATTGACTTATGTTCAGAACAATTTATTTGGGGGAAGAATTGGGAGAATTGTTTATTAGTTGGTACATTAATATGTAACTAGTACTTCATTTTATGATATGTGTTCTTTGCAACTGACCAATGGCTAAAATTACTTGAAGTGTCGTTCTTTTGAAACACCTGCCTTGTGATCTAGATAATATTCCTTAACTGTCAAGTCAATTTACCTAAGGAACAGAGATTCGTTACTGAGACGCTAGTCGCTGTGACATGTGTCATTATACTAAAAGTTGATGTCAGAGTGACGTAAATGACATCATTTTGACGCCAATATGACCTCAGTTTTTAGTAAAATGAATCACGTCACTTTGACTAGTGTGGGAATAACATCAAAATCATGTTGTTTTGACGCATTTGTGACAAATCGCTGTTACTTGGGTACCTTACTTGATTTGTACAAATCTATGGTGTTAATTTTGAAATTAGTTGTTTGTTTTGTCTTTGGATTTAAAACATTGTCAAGTCAGTTTTCTGTTAACAGATGTTTCCTAATTTTATTTTGCTTATCCTCTTCAAGTGGTTGCTAGTGATTTTGATTTTAATTTTGTTAGGTACACTATATATAAAATGACAGTATTGATTAGAATTTTATTGTAAAGCTTACCGTAGTATGCTTATAACATCACTGCAATAGTACAATATTGTTCCATAAACTAAAGTGGGAATGCAATCTCACAAATATTGCCTAAAACATGACGACCAACAAAGTCAGCTGGATATCTAAGGGAAGGTAATTTTTTAATACTCATTAATTGCTTAGGATATCCAGCAAAACAATCCAGGGCAGTTACGTGTTGTTGTTTACCATCTTGTGATATTCTTTGTATCTATGATTGCGTGATATGAATGTTAGACTTGTTTTTACTTATTTATAAATGTTTGACATGTAGGCTGGACTGAACTGCTGGTTGAATAAATCCCCTGCTACCATTTAAGGCAAGCAAGGTTTAGAAAACGTTGCACCAATGTAACAAGATTTCGAAGGTCATATTGTTCCTATTTGATAACTTACACTGTTTCTATTGAATGCCTTAAGTAAATAAGTACATAGTTGGCCATCCTTTCTGTTTTCATATAATTGCAAAGATATGAAATATCACTTAGCAGTCTCTTCCTCCTACTACTTATTGTTTACTTTTATCTAAATGGAAAGTACAATAGCCATTAGTTTGGTTTTTAGTATATTTATAAGTTCTGTGCAGTCAAACTATTGTTTCCATATTGGCTGCCACCTGCTTTTCTTTTTTCTTATCTTTTTCATATTTCACCTTTTCTTCTGTAATTGTGATATTGTACGCTCAAAATAGTCCAACAACTATGTCAATCTGCACATTTTGTACACCTTTA
>NW_026267395.1:228993-232559 GCF_000697945.3 Frankliniella occidentalis | reverse complement strand
GGGGGGGGGGAGATGAGACGAGGCGAGGTGCGCGTCGTGAGGAGCACACTCACCATCCCGGCGCCGATGCCGCAGCACGCCGCCACGGCCAGGATGTTGAAGACGGCGCTGCCCACGATGGTGCCCACGCCGATGTCACCCTCCGTGATGAAGGTGCCGATGACGTTGACGAACAGCTCCGGGGCGGACGTCGCTGCCGCCATGAACGTCGCCCCGGCCACGTCGTTCGACATGTTGAGCGCTGCGGCGGGAGAAAGGTACGTCAGGGCCGAAAACTCACACATGTCTAGTGGATTAATTAAGATTGCCCGCAATTTTTCTAACGGGCATCGAGTTGGTAGGGCAATAACATACGCTCTCAAACCATTTCTGCCTGATGGTCAGTGGCCTCGTTCACCGTTTGGCCCGGAGTCCAGAAAGTACGCCCATTTCTCATTCGGCAAACTTCCGGGAGCTCGACGCCTGCGAGACTCGGGGTAGGCCACCCCGCAGTACACGCCTGCACTACAGACACGATGTTGCCTACCTATCAGGCACTATCAGGCTTGGGCTGAACCTGGCAGGTTCGCAACTTCGGCGGATGACGGGCGTACTTTCTGGATGACCCCCATGCAACCCGTCCACGTGCGTGCAAAACGGTACAGTATACCAGCGAAAGCGGGCGGCGTTTTGGTCACCTGTCATCACTGACAACATTTGTTGGCTTATTGCTCTGGAAACCTAAGTGTGTACATGTATGCATTACCTCCTGAATATAAACCTGCATGTATGCAGCAGGTAGTGCGTGGGTACATCTACATGGTCATGTAACAAACTACCTGCTAAATACATGTATGTACTCAGGTAATGCACACACTTACACATGCACTTGTGTTTCTAGAGTGGTGCTCACCGTGGCAGATCCTCTCCACGGCGGGGACGAAGTACTTGTCGCACACGACAGCCAGCGCCGCGAACAGGTAGAGTGCGATGAGGGCGTGGAGCACGACGGCGCCATCCTGGCGCTGCTTGTCCGTGAACAGGTCCCGGGGGAAGTCGTCGATGGCCGGGCTCGTGCAGTTGAGCGGCACGGGCGCTGCGGGCATGTGCATGACAAGGCAGACTTCAATCTCAGGGCAAAGCGTCTGGCAAAAGTCGCCTAGCGGGGTTCACACATAAGTGAAAGAATTGGATTTCGAGAGATACAGTACGATAGTACTAAGCTATGGTTTTGCGAAAGAGGCATGAACATGAAACTCTATAGAGAGACCAATAGTTTGAACTATTTGTTTCAAATATTATTTATTTAATATTTAATTTGAGATATGGACAAGTCCGTATTTTAAAATTACAATCATCCCGTTATGGTCTGGTGCCGTATTTGGAATATACTGTGAGTTCCGTAAGAATTCCGTATTTAGCCTACGGGATTGCTAACAGTGCGTGTATGCCAGGTGGCTGATTCACCCCGCGCACATCCGTAGTCATGTTGTACCGCATGCCTACGTGCGGGCGGGTTGTCTATCACTGTAATTTGAGGGTGTCTCAAATGTATACGCCAAAAAGGGTATGCTACAGGATCCAGAGCGATATTTGACGTATAGTATACTTTTGAGACATCTTTTGGCGTATAGATTCTAGACATCTTTGCACAATGCACAACCATTCCCAAGGCACAGCCGCTCGCACTCTGAAAGGCACCCATGTCCTGAATCGCTCGGGATCCTGTAGCATATGCTGTTTGGCATATACATTTTGAGACACCCCCAAATTCGGCATAGGCAAGCCCGTCCGCACTCGCGCGTACAGTACAGCAGTGCTGCCAGAAAAGTTATGCAAAAAAGCGCCCAATACACGTGTGTGCTGTGGGTGGCATCTCCGCCTGCACTAGGCAAACCACATGCACGCCTGTGCAGATGTTGCCTAGTAGGCAGGCGGATATACAAGCCCGTTGCGCACAGGTGCATTGGGCGCTTTTTTGCACACCTTTCTGGCAACACTGCAGTACAGGTACCAGCCACCTGGTCCAGTTCACTTGAGTTCAAGGAGTAGGATGGGTTGACCACCCGCCCGGCGCCCGGCGCGGCGCTCTCCCGCATACCTGCTGTTCTTTTGCCGCGCCCCCATTACCAATTACTTTCCTTAATTCTCGCCCGGCGAGACGACCCCGCCGGCCGGCCGGCCCACGCGGACGTCTTGCACTGCAATTATGTCGTTCATCTCATTGGCGCGGCAGAGCCGGCAGGGCGCCAGTGGGAGCCAGAAGAATGCGTCGCGAGCCGCCCAGTGGGAGCCAGAGGGAGCCAGAGGGAGCCAGAAGGAGCTAGAGGGAGCTAGAGGGAGCCAGAGGGAGCCAGAGGGCGCCAGTGGGAGCCAGAGAAATCGGTGGTGAGCCGCCCAGTGGGAGCCAGAGGGAGCTAGAGGAAGCCAGAGGGCGCCAGTCCGAGCCAGAGGAATGCGTGGTGAGCCGTCCAGTGGGAGCCAGTAGGAGCCAGAGGGGAGTGCGAGGTGAGCCGCCCAGTGTGACCCTGTAGGAGCCAGAGGGAGCCAGCAGAGGGAGCCAGAGGAATGCGTGGTGAGCGGCCCAGTGCTGCGCCGCGTCGACTACTGTGGCACCGTGTGGCTCACGCTGTGTCACTCCCCTTCAGGTACACCCCCAAGATGGAAGGTTCGTTAGATACGGTGGAAATAAAACTATTCTTGTTCACCTTGCGGATACAATCCTTACGTAACAATGTATCCAAGGTGAACCAGTGAACACACGTGGCGGCCGGTGCCGATTACTCGCACGCCACATCGGACACGAATAAGAACACTGTTAAAAGCTCACAGTGAATTTCACTGGAAGCCACAGTGAACCCTGCAGCACTGTTGCTAACCGTTAATTTCCCCGTAAGCTACTGTGAATGTCATTATATTACGTAAGCTACGGTGAATGATGCATCATCACCGTAACTTACTGTGACAGGCGCGGTATAAGGGGGGAGGGCGATGCCCCCCCCCCCCCAAATCGTCTGTAGTGAGCAGCCTGAAAGGTAGGAGATTTGTGATACAAAACCCCTACAGGGGTATGTAGGCAACCCACAGTGCATCGCCCCCCACCCCCTCCTGTCAGCCGGTCCTTGTACCGCGACTGTACTGTGATGATATTCATTCATCTTAGCTTACGGTGAGAAGTCACAAAGAAAATGTATCCTGGCGCAATGTGTTCCCGAGTTCAGATGTATCAGGGGGTAGCAAGCATCGGATCTTGAAGGTTTTCTCTCGTTGTGAAATGTTTGGAACAAACGGTGCATCGTACAGCAAAACCGAGATAAAATTTGAAATCAGCAGAACTTTTGACTCAGGATAGGCCACCTCTGAACCATTGATCGGGTTTATGAGTGGCATTTCGGGCTGACTCTCTACAAACAATATCTTTGGGCCCATGGGCGAGCCCTCGGTTTCCCGCCAAATTCTATTTGCAGCAGTTAAAAGTCCATTGCTTTAACGGGGCTTGACATTTTAAAACAAACGTAACTGTAATCAAGAGGTACATTATAACTGATAAATAAATGCCAAGACAGCAACCAGGGAAGGCTTCAAAC
>NW_026267395.1:223576-228943 GCF_000697945.3 Frankliniella occidentalis | reverse complement strand
AATATATCTATATTATGTTTTGTATTGCAGGCCTTTGTACTCTGAGTGTTGTACATGTGTCTCCTTCTCATTGAAATCTACTTTTGCTGTGGAGATTCCTTTTAGGTGAATTGTTCATTACTGCTCTTTCATGGTTCTGGTGGTAGTTTAGTATATATTTGTTGAACTGGACTGTCAGCACAATCTTTTTTTAATTTCATTTTAGCACTGTGATATTTTTTTGCTGTATCTTACATTCAGTAGCTCAGAGGAATTGTGCGCAATAATTTTTGTTTCACAATTTCTATCACCTGCAATTTCCATAAACTTGAAATGTTTTCTTTACTGTGCTTTAGATTTGAAAATTAAAATCATTTTTTCAAAAAATTCTTAATGTACAAGCTGCACAATTTCAACTTTTGAATGATATTCTGCTTTCTATTTGTGGGTACAAAAATCAAGATACATAAAATATAAAATGGACAACAGTTTTATTAATTTTGTGTATTCTTCCTTATTTTCATTTTGCACTTTACACTTTCATGATGTTCTTCAGTTATCAAAATTACAGACGCTAAAAAAAAAAAAAGTTCAGGGTCAATATACATTTTGTTATTGTCAATCTATTTACAAAAAGTTATGACAGTGACTTGTTATGAGGAAGTCTCTCCAACTTAAATCAATTTATTTGCCACATTTCACATTTTCGACAGCAAATTAGTGTTATTTTGTTGTACTGGTTTTGTTGTACCCATCGGCTACAGTCCAAATGTAACAGGCATATCTGAAAACATTGTCATTTCACTTAATCCAATATACATTACTCCATAGTCAACATATTCAATCAAAGTGGATATCACATACACTCATAACAAAAACCCAGAGTTGAAGCTCAACCATTTCTTACAAATGCTTGAAACGTGCGAATAACTTTTAATTGTAGAATAATTAAGTGTCAACATGTGTCATCAGATAGTTATGGATTTGGATAAGAGATTTTTTCCACTTTTGGTAGCATGTTTGAACACAATTCTCTCCACGTAAGTTGAATTTTGGTGAAACAACACCAAGCATTTGGAACTCATTAGTCATTAAAGTTCACTCACTTTACAGCTGTTTCATTACAAACTACTGCAATGCAACTGCCTCCAAAATCCATCTTGTGCAGCATTTTGGATTATCCAGTAGTTGTCACCACACATTCGTTGTATCTCAGGGAAGTACACCGGCAGCATGTGTGAAGTGTCAAGTGGAATCTCACCGCAGGAAGTAAATGTCATATCCTAGTTACCCCCAGCAAGTTGAACGAGGACTCTCACCGTCCACAAGTTGGTAGATTGACTACAAAGAACACATTGAGTTCAATGAGTGTTGCTAAGATGAGGAAGACGACATACATGGCCAGGCATGCCTGTCCCATTTTTCGGTCCAGCTTGAATTTATTTGCATAAAAGGTGACGTATAGGAGCAGCAGTGTCGATAAAAGTGATATTGCTGAATACTCCAGTCCACGAGAGTTGATGTTAACATAGTGATGGCCCTTTGCAGTGGGCAAGAAAGAAGCCTTGATAAACCAAGGCAGCCCCAAACACAGTAATATGTCGAATGTGTTTGAGCCTATAGAATTGCTAATGCCCATCGAGCCATGGCCTGAAAACAGATAAAAGGGAAATCAATGGTAGTTGTGGGTGAACCACACATAGGAGTCGAGTTGTTATGGAGACAAAATAAATAGCTAATCTTGACTTCTCTATTCATTTATCTCCATAGCAGAGTGGACCCAGTTTCATGAAAGTAATAAACATCAACACCGTTCGGAAGCCAATGTCACAATTGTCGGTCAATGTTGTGGAATACCTTGTTTCGCGACTATGACACTGGAGACAGCCTCGGGCACGCTAGTGCCCGCCGCAAGGAACGTGATCCCCATCACCGAGTCGGGAATCTTGAGCGTGTCTCCTGCAAAAGCAACCATGCTGGTGAGTGGGAGAGGGGATGCCAGCAGGTAATACATGGTCCCGTCCTCCTCACCTATGATGGTGATGAGCCAGGCCACGACATAGGATAGGCTGCCAATCCACACTATACACATGAAGAAAGTGAGCGGAAAGAGCCGTTTGAACTTGGGCTTCTCGCAGTCGGGTATGGTGAAGAGGAACACGAGGTGGATGGGCCACGTGACCACCCACACGACGCGCCTCCACCAGCCACCGTCCGGACAGGAGAACAGCTGGATACACTCTGGAAGAGGGTTTAGAACACATAGTTAACACGCACCGCTAGCAATGATGCACCGGGAGGCAGATTGGCCCCTCCTGGTCGTGATACTGTGCCGCTTGCACGAGCGTGGGCGGGATGCCTATCCACTCGGTCCGGTGGTCATGAGAGGCCTTCGTCAGAGACGATAGGCAAGCCCGCGCGACTGCACGCGGCACAGTATGGGCCAGCCAATGAGCCACAGTCCCGACACTTACCCCCTTCCTCCGGGGCGGGTCTGGCCTCCTCGCTGGCCTTGATGGACCCGTTGATCTGCTCACTCACTCCCATGGCCGCCGGCCCGGTGGACCCGGGCGCGCCCGCGACCGCCACCGTGGTCTGCAGCGCGGCCGCCGGGTTGAGAGCCTGCTTCTCCTCCTCGGCGACGTCAGAAGGAGGCGGGGGAGAGGAGACGCTCAGCAACACCTCACCCGCCTCTGGTAGCAAGGGGGGAAGTCAAAGTGAGTCGAGAGTCGTGTCGGCCCGGTTGTTGTTTGTGGGCATTCCCCCGCGCCGATTCGCGCCTTGAGCTGCTTGCAGCCCCGCGCCTGCTTACCAGTGGGGGATGACTCGCTCTGCCGCCTGCTCGCAGTGGAGCCGACACCTCCTCGGGCACAGCTCTGGATGGACTTGTCCCAGTACATGACTGCAACACGCAACAAAAGCCCTCCGGTCACTGCAGGGCCGGGCACGAGCGCGGCGCCGCGACGCGCCCTGGGCCTCGCCGTCGTACCTGCGATGTAGACTATGTAGAGGAGGACGAGCGTCAGGGCCTCGTACCACTCGACCCGCTCGTCGTGGATGATGCAGATCAGGAAGGCCACGGTGACGCCGTAGGCCAGGCAGTCCCTCGTCAGCGGCCACCAGTCGAGGGGCACCACCTGCGGCAGCATGCGGAGCCCCCACGGTCATGGCACGATACGCTCTGTCCTTGTGTCAAAAGAGGCTCTCTCTACTCCGCAGTGCCTAAGAACTGCGAAAGTCTTTCCAAGTCAAACGAGCCTTGTCTACCCGTCTACCCTAGTCGCCATGGCTGACCTGCTCCGCCCGGCTCCGCTCGCTTCGGCTGTTACAGCGGTCGGGCATTCGCCTGGCTAGCGAGCGGCGTGGCACCGCGCCGAGCCACCACCGAGTCGGCCCCGCTTCGGGACACCGAATGCTTTGCGCTGGTGCTCGGGCCCCTTCATCCGCGGCCCCATGGTGTAATGGTTAGCACTCAGGACTCTGAATCCTGCGATCCGAGTTCAAATCTCGGTGGGACCTTCCCTTTTACCTCGTCAATTTCATGAATCAACCGAAATAATGTAGTTTTCGAGAACGATGAAGAAGCAGGCTCTCACACAAAAACCCATGTCGGTAGGAGCCAGCTTCTCCCTTCAACTTCAACTTCAAAAAGTGACCAGAAAAATGTCAAAATAAAGTGATGATGTCTAAGTGACGTCAAAATGAAGTCCTTGGTGTCAAATGACTTTATTTTGACCTTTTTCTACTTCCTCCGTGGCTCCACGGACTGGTTGCCTTTCCCACTTACCAAAAAGAAAAGAACTCATGTAAGTGGAATTTAAGTCAAGTAAATATTGCAAACGCTAAACAATAAATAAATAGAAATGAAGTACAGGGTGGGTGCTCCGCGCCGTCCTTTTTAATGCTTATACTGTACGGGATTCACGCGTGCGGGCGGGCGGGCTTGCCTACCCTCGCTCGCCAGGGCGCCTTACGGCCCCGTGCGAGTATGCAACCCGTCCGCACGCGTGAATCCTGTACAGTATAAGCATTAAAAAAAGGACGGCGCGGATCACCCACCCTGTATGAAATGGAAAAGTTGCGTTAGAGGTACAATGGAAGAAAAATCCCGTGACCAACACTGGACTCTACCCTAGTACAACAAAATGACCGATCAAAATAGTTCCCGATCCTGCCAGGATTCGAACCTGGAATCTTCTGATCCGTAGTCAGACGCGTTATCCGTTGCGCCACAGGACCGCTTATACTCCCCTCTCTCGAAAATAGGAACACAACAGCGAGGCGGAGAGTGGAGGTGTAGTGGGGGTAGGCGGCAGTAGTGGTGGGGAGAATCGAGCGCCTGCGGGAGTGGGACCGCATGCCAGAGTGAGCGAGACAGCAACTGGTTCCCGATGACGTCATGCGCTGTACACTGCCGAGCCTGCGCTCTGCGTACGAGACTGTAGCGGCCGACACGGCCTCCCCTCCACTCAGCTGTGGTGTCCGAGTGGTTAAGGAGTTGGACTTGAAATCCAATGGGTTCTACCCGCACAGGTTCGAACCCTGTCCGCAGCGTTACCTTTTTATTTATTTTTCTGCACTGACTCGCTGAGCTGATGTTCTGCGCAGTACATCTTAAGATATGCAGAACCAATAACAGCATCTTAGAGCATCCTTTTTAGCGGCGCTATATTAATAGTTTTCACTCTCACACGAGAGTCGCTAACATAGTCCCCAACGCCGTGGAAACTAAAAACTCATGCCAAATGTGTGTTCCCCCCCATGAGTAAATGTGTACAGAAAGAAATGCACTGGTCCTCTTTGCAAATCATCCACGCCAACTAAATTCCACGTTGCAGCTTCCACATGTACCGCCGCCGTCCGCTGCGATCGATACATGCACCAATTGTCAGATTTTCTCACGTAGCAGCCATTCCCACGGCTGGGACCGGGACGAAGAGTCAGGTCGGAGGGCAGCCACCCCCCGCCCGTCCCCCGCCCACCCCTGCTCTCAGCACCCGTGGGAACGAACCAGGAAGGTGGTCCAGAAGATGAGACGGGTGACTAGGAGCGCAGGAGAGTGGAGGAGGTGGCTTCTCACCTGGCCCCACTCGCCTTCAGCCTCCTCAGCGTCAAGGTGCGGAGTCCCCTGGTAAGCACGTACACAGTAGAACGGACCCTGCCCCCCCCCCTCCCCCACACTTCCCACATAATTTCGATCTGCCTCGACCAAACTTAGAGAAAACCATACGGATGATGCCCGTTGGAGAACAAGTTGACTGCTCTGCTCACTCCGAGGCTCACTCCCATTCTGTCGCACGCGCTACCGTCCCTGCGGCCCAAGAGCGTATGCAAACCCGCAACGCTGCCGTACGGGTGGGTTTGCCTATGGTCTCTACCCACGGCGCT
>NW_026267395.1:221687-223072 GCF_000697945.3 Frankliniella occidentalis | reverse complement strand
CCCCCCCCCCCCCCCAACAACACTGTAGCCTGCTTGTGCTCTTAGCCGTTCTAATTCCCCCTCGAGATCTCTGCCGGTGCATAGAGCACATAGCACAGGGTCCGGCTCAGGCCCCCTGCACCGCCCTGCACTGCACAACACAGGGGTGCGCTTATCATCGGCCGCGCTGCGCCTGCTTGTTATGTGTGCCGCCTAGTGCAATAAGGGTCCCCCCTCGCCTCACCCCACCCCCTGGCTACCTGTGCACACGCACACCCTGTACATGGAGGTGAGCAAGTTGAACGAAGCTCACCTCCTGCCTTTTGCTGTTTTCCTGATGGCCTGTGCACGGACCGTGACCAGGTGAGTATCAAAAAAATATATACATCGACGAGATGAATCTAACGATGAATAGCTGTCCTGTCCCTGCGCACCTACACCACAAGAAAGGGCGCCGCCAACGTCTAAACTTTCGCAAAGTTTATTATTTTTTCGCGTGATGAACGTCATTTTGGCATGTGCCGGGTGAATTAGAGCTCGCGCCGCGGTGGTGTTGCGGGATTGCATACCGTCCGGGCTATGGGCTTATGGGCGGACAGAGAATGCTCTGAATCACCCGGTACGGCGAAGGCTGCTCGCTCGCAATTCGCCGTTGGGGACATAGAGAAAGGTTTTGAAGCTATGTTATGTGGAGATGGTTGGGAAGAAAAGCAAGGCGAGCAGCGCTGGCGAGTCTCGGGTCTCGGGCCTGGCGCCTGCACGCACGGGACGGTCAGCGCGGCCGGCCGGCCCCGCGGCGCACCTCCCGCACTGCTCTGGGCGCCGGCTATTCCGGCCGCTTGGATTGGCCCTCGGTGGCGCGCGCTTCCCCCGGCCAATCACGTCGGCCTGGCCATCGGGAGGGGAGGGGCCGAGCCGGGCCGACGGGCCCAACCGGACAAAACAGAGCCGGGCGCGGCGAGAGCGCAGCGGGGGCGAGGGGGGGAGGGCGACAGCGGGGCGACAGCCAACGGGGGCGCCAGCCAGCGGACGCGGTGCTGGCGGAGCAGGCCACGGGCCAGGCGGTGCAGCGCGGGCGGGGCGGGGAGGGCCAGGGTGACAGGGCGCCGCTGCCGCTGGCGCTGGCGCGCACCCTTCCCTCCCCCTCCCGGCACCTCCACCCACCTTTGCTCCTCTGCCGCGAGGGTGAGCCCCGCCGCCGACCTGCTTGCCCTCCCCCCGCCCCTCGGCCCGCCCCTCGGCCCGCCGCTGTACGCGGTAGTGATTCGGTAGCCCGGGCCACCTCCTTGAGCCTCCTGCGGTCCGGGCCGCTGGGAAACGCAATTTATTCTGGGTCGCTGTCGAATTCCCACGGTCGAAGACTCTGGTATGTGGCGACATAAAAGAGGGGGAGGGGTTGGGAGGGG